>NC_135145.1:28454846-28756560 GCF_051014445.1 Colletes latitarsis
TAACCATGACCTAACCGGTGTTATCCTCTAAAATATAGATTGAATCCTGGTTTAACCCACTGTTTCAGTGTGGTGTCACATTACTACGTGATCCAACCCAGAAAATACCCAGGATCAGGCCAACAAGTAGGTGAAAATGCGAAAGTATGAGCCAGATGATGGCAAATACCAGACCTAACCCTGACCTAAGCGGTGTTATCCTCTGAAATATAGGTTGAATCCTGGTGTAACCCACTGTTTCTGTGTGGTACCACATTACTACGTAATCCAACCTAGAAAACGCCCAGGATCAGGCCAACAAGAAGGTGAAAAATGCGAAAGTATGAGTCAGATAATGGCATATACCAGACCTAACCCTGACTTAACTGGTATTACTCTTCTATTATATAGATTGAATCCAGGTTTAACTCACTGCTGCAATGTGGCACCACATTACTACGTGACCCAAACCAGAAAACGCCCAGGATCTGGCAGACAAGTATGCGAAAAATGCGAAAGTATGAGCTAGATAATGGCAAATACCAGACCTAAGCCTGTCCTGAGCGGTGTTATCCTCTAAAATATAGATTGAATCCTAGTTTAACCCACTGTTGCAGTGTGGTGCCACATTACTACGTGACCCAAACCAGAAAACGCCCAGGATCTTTCCAACAAGTATGCGAAAAATGCGAAAGTATGAGCCAGATGATGGCAAATACCAGACCTAACCATGACCTAACCGGTGTTATCCTCTAAAATATAGATTGAATCCATGATTAACTCACTGTTTCAGTGTGGTACCATATTACTACGTAACGCAAACCAGAAAACGCCCAGGATCTGGCCAACAAGTATGCGAAAAATGCGAAAGTATGAGCCTGACGATGGCAAATACCAGACCTAACCCTGACCTAACCGGTGTTATCCTCTAAAATATAGATTGAATCCTGGTGTAACCCACTGTTTCTGTGTGGTACCACATTACTACGTAATCCAACCTAGAAAACGCCCAGGATCAGGCCAACAAGAAGGTGAAAAATGCGAAAGTATGAGCCAGATAATGGCATATACCAGACCTAACCCTGACCTAACGGGTGTTATCCTCTAAAATATAGATTGAATCCAGGTTTAACTCACTGTAGCAGTGTGGTACCACATTACTACGTGACCCAAACCCGAAAACGCCCAGGATCTGGCCAACCAGTATGCGAAAAATGCGAATGTATGAGCCAGATGGTGGCAAATACCAGACCTAACCCTGACCAAACCGGTGTTATCCTCTAAAATATAGATTGCATCCAGGTTTAACTCACTGTTGCAATGTGGCACCACATTACTACGTGACCCAAACCAGAAAACGCCCACGATCTGGCAGACAAGTTTGCGAAAAATGCGAAAGTATGAGCTAGATAATGGCAAATACCAGACCTAACCCTGACCTAAGCGGTGTTATCCTCTAAAATATAGATTGAATCCTGGTTTAACCCACTGTTTCTGTGTGGTACCACATTACTACGTGATCCGACCCAGAAAACGCCCAGGATCTGGCCAACAAGTAGGTGAAAAATGCGAAAGTATGAGACTGATGATGGCAAATACCAGACCTAACCCTGACCTAACCGGTGTTATCCTCTAAAATATAGATTGAACCTTGGTTTATCCCACAGTTTCTGTGTGGTACCACTTTACTACGTAATCCAACCTAGAAAACGCCCAGGATCAGGCCAACAAGAAGGTGAAAAATGCGAAAGTATGAGCCAGATAATGGCATATACCAGACCTAACCCTGACCTAACCGGTGTTATCCTCTGAAATATAGATTGAATCCTGGTTTAACCCACTGTTTCTGTGTGGTACCACATTACTACGTGATCCGACCCAGAAAACGCCCAGGATCTGGCCAACAAGTAGGTGAAAAATGCGAAAGTATGAGACTGATGGTGGCAAATACCAGACCTAACCTTGACCTAACCTCTGTTATCCTCTAAAATATAGGTTGAATGCAGGATTAACTCATTGTTTCAGTGTGGTACCATATTACTACGTGATCCAAACCAGAAAAGACCTACCCCTGACCTAGCCGCTGATATCCTCTAAAATATAGATTGAATCCAGGTTTAACTCACTGTTTCAGAGTGGTTCTACATTACTACGTGATCCGACCCAGAAAACGCCCAGGATCTGGCCAACAAATATGCGAAAAATGCGAAAGTATGAGCCAGATGATGGCAAATACCAGACCAAACCCTGACCAAACTGGTGTTATCCTCTAAAATATAGACTGAATCCAGGTTTAACTCACTGTTGCAATGTGGCACCACATTACTACGTGACCCAAACCAGAAAACGCCCAGGATCTGGCAGACAAGTATGCGAAAAATGCGAAAGTATGAGCTAGATGATGGCAAATACCAGACCTTTTTTTTTTTTTTTTTTAACGTGGTGAAATCCTCATGGACACCCCGGCTCCCTGGGGGGGAGGCCGGGGTAGTGCCGGACTCTTACCGGCTAAAACACCACGGTGACCGCCTGCGCCCTTTTATCTGGGGAGAGTCACGGGAACCAAACTAGCGATACTACCGTGACTCTCCCCGTTGGCGCAACGCCCTATTACGGGCCCTTCCCGGGGGGGCCCTTCCCGGGGGACAAATACCAGACCTAACCCAAACCTAACCGGTGTTACCCTCTAATATATAGATCGAATCTAGGATTAACTCACTGTTTCAGTGTGGTGCCAGATTACTAAGTGATCCAAACCAGAAAACACGCAGGATCAGGCCAACAAGTAGGTGAAAAAGGCGAAAGTATGAGCCAGATGATGGCAAATACCAGACCTAACCCTGACCTAGCCGCTGATATCCTCTAAAATATAGATTGAATCCAGGTTCAACTCACTGTTTCAGAGTGGTTCTACATTACTACGTGATCCGACCCAGATAACGCCCAGGATCAGGCCAACAAGTATGCGAAAAATGCGAAAGTATGACCCAGATGATGGCAAATACCAGACCTAACCCTGACCTAACTGGTGTTATCCTCTAAAATATAGATTGAATCCTGGTTTAACCCACTGTTTCAGTGTGGTGTCACATTACTACGTGATCCAAACCAGAAAACACGCAGGATCAGGCCAACAAGTAGGTGAAAAAGGCGAAAGTATGAGCCAGATGATGGCAAATACCAGACCTAACCCTGACCTAAGCGGTGTTATCCTCTAAAATATAGATTGAATCCTGGTTTAACCCACTGTTTCAGTGTGGTGTCACATTACTACGTGAACCAACCCAGAAAACACGCAGGATCAGGCCAACAAGTAGGTGAAAAAGGCGAAAGTATGAGCCAGATGATGGCAAATACCAGACCTAACCCTGACCTAAGCGGTGTTATCCTCTAAAATATAGGTTGAATCCTGGTTTAACCCACTGTTTCAGTGTGGTGCCACATGACTACGTGATCCAACCCAGAAAACACCCAGGATCAGGCCAACAAGTAGGTGAAAAAGGCGAAAGTATGAGCCAGATGATGGCAAATACCAGACCTAACCATGACCTAACCGGTGTTATCCTCTAAGATATAGATTGAATCCAGGTTTAACTCACTGTTTCAGAGTGGTTCTATATTACTACGTGATCCGAGCCAGAAAACGCCTAGGATCTGGCCAACAAGTATGCGAAAAATGCGAAAGTATGAGCCAGATAATGGCAAATACCAGACATAACCCTGACCTAAGCGGTGTTATCCTCTAAAATATAGATTGAATCCTGGTTTAAACCACTGTTTCAGTGTGGTGTCACATTACTACGTGATCCAACCCAGAAAACACCCTGGATCAGGCCAACAAGTAGGTGAAAAAGGCGAAAGTATGAGCCAGATGATGGCAAATACCAGACGAAACCCTGACCTAACTGGTGTTATTCTTCTATTATATAGATTGAATCCAGGTTTAACTCACTGTTGCAATGTGGCACCACATTACTAAGTGACCCAAACCAGAAAACGCCCAGGATCTGGCAGACAAGTATGCGAAAAATGCGTAAGTATGAGCTAGATAATGGCAAATACCAGACCTAGCCCTAACCTAAGCGGTGTTATCCTCTAAAATATAGATTGAATCCTAGTTTAGCCCACCGTCGCAGTGTGGTGCCACATTACTACCGTGACCCAAACCAGAAAACGCCCAGGTTCTGGCAGACAAGTATGCGAAAAATGCGAAAGTATGAGCTAGATAATGGCAAATACCAGACCTAACCCTGACCTAACTGGTGTTATTCTTCTATTATATAGATTGAATCCAGGTTTAACTCACTGTTGCAATGTGGCACCACATTACTAAGTGACCCAAACCAGAAAACGCCCAGGATCTGGCAGACAAGTATGCGAAAAATGCGAAAGTATGAGCTAGATAATGGCAAATACCAGACCTAGCCCTAACCTAAGCGGTGTTATCCTCTAAAATATAGATTGAATCCTAGTTTAGCCCACCGTCGCAGTGTGGTGCCACATTACTACCGTGACCCAAACCAGAAAACGCCCAGGTTCTGGCAGACAAGTATGCGAAAAATGCGAAAGTATGAGCTAGATAATGGCAAATACCAGACCTAACCCTGACCTGGGCGGTGTTATCCTCTATAATATAGATTGAACCTTGGTTTATCCCACAGTTTCTGTGTGGTACCACTTTACTACGTAATCCAACCTAGAAAACGCCCAGGATCAGGCCAACAAGAAGGTGAAAAATGCGAAAGTATGAGCCAGATAATGGCATATACCAGACCTAACCCTGACCTAACCGGTGTTATCCTCTGAAATATATATTGAATCCTGGTTTAACCCACTGTTTCTGTGTGGTACCACATTACTACGTGATCCGACCCAGAAAACGCCCAGGATCTGGCCAACAAGTAGGTGAAAAATGCGAAAGTATGAGACTGATGATGGCAAATACCAGACCTAACCTTGACCTAACCTCTGTTATCCTCTAAAATATAGGTTGAATGCAGGATTAACTCATTGTTTCAGTGTGGTACCATATTACTACGTGATCCAAACCAGAAAAGACCTACCCCTGACCTAGCCGCTGATATCCTCTAAAATATAGATTGAATCCAGGTTTAACTCACTGTTTCAGAGTGGTTCTACATTACTACGTGATCCGACCCAGAAAACGCCCAGGATCTGGCCAACAAATATGCGAAAAATGCGAAAGTATGAGCCAGATGATGGCAAATACCAGACCAAACCCTGACCAAACTGGTGTTATCCTCTAAAATATAGACTGAATCCAGGTTTAACTCGATGTTGCAATGTGGCACCACATTACTACGTGACCCAAACCAGAAAACGCCCAGGATCTGGCAGACAAGTATGCGAAAAATGCGAAAGTATGAGCTAGATAATGGCAAATACCAGACCTAACCCTGACCTAAGCGGTGTTATCCTCTAAAATATAGATTGAATCCAGGTTCAACTCACTGTTTCAGAGTGGTTCTACATTACTACGTGATCCGACCCAGATAACGCCCAGGATCAGGCCAACAAGTATGCGAAAAATGCGAAAGTATGACCCAGATGATGGCAAATACCAGACCTAACCCTGACCTAACTGGTGTTATCCTCTAAAATATAGATTGAATCCTGGTTTAACCCACTGTTTCAGTGTGGTGTCACATTACTACGTGATCCAAACCAGAAAACACGCAGGATCAGGCCAACAAGTAGGTGAATAAGGCGAAAGTATGAGCCAGATGATGGCAAATACCAGACCTAACCCTGACCTAAGCGGTGTTATCCTCTAAAATATAGATTGAATCCTGGTTTAACCCACTGTTTCAGTGTGGTGTCACATTACTACGTGATCCAACCCAGAAAACACGCAGGATCAGGCCAACAAGTAGGTGAAAAAGGCGAAAGTATGAGCCAGATGATGGCAAATACCAGACCTAACCCTGACCTAAGCGGTGTTATCCTCTAAAATATAGATTGAATCCTGGTTTAACCCTCTGTTTCAGTGTGGTGCCACATGACTACGTGATCCAACCCAGAAAACACCCAGGATCAGGCCAACAAGTAGGTGAAAAAGGCGAAAGTATGAGCCAGATGATGGCAAATACCAGACCTAACCATGACCTAACCGGTGTTATCCTCTAAGATATAGATTGAATCCAGGTTTAACTCACTGTTTCAGAGTGGTTCTATATTACTACGTGATCCGAGCCAGAAAACGCCTAGGATCTGGCCAACAAGTATGCGAAAAATGCGAAAGTATGAGCCAGATAATGGCAAATACCAGACCTAACCCTGACCTAAGCGGTGTTATCCTCTAAAATATAGATTGAATCCTGGTTTAACCCACTGTTTCAGTGTGGTGTCACATTACTACGTGATCCAACCCAGAAAACACCCAGGATCAGGCCAACAAGTAGGTGAAAAAGGCGAAAGTATGAGCCAGATGATGGCAAATACCAGACGAAACCCTGACCTAACTGGTGTTATTCTTCTATTATATAGATTGAATCCAGGTTTAACTCACTGTTGCAATGTGGCACCACATTACTAAGTGACCCAAACCAGAAAACGCCCAGGATCTGGCAGACAAGTATGCGAAAAATGCGAAAGTATGAGCTAGATAATGGCAAATACCAGACGAAACCCTGACCTAACTGGTGTTATTCTTCTATTATATAGATTGAATCCAGGTTTAACTCACTGTTGCAATGTGGCACCACATTACTACGTGACCCAAACCAGAAAACGCCCAGGATCTGGCAGACAAGTATGCGAAAAATGTGAAAGTATGAGCTAGATAATGGCAAATACCAGACCTAACCCTGACCTAAGCGGTGTTATCCTCTAAAATATAGATTGAATCCTGGTTTAACCCACTGTTTCAGTGTGATGTCACATTACTACGTGATCCAACCCAGAAAACACCCAGGATCAGGCCAACAAGTAGGTGAAAAAGGCGAAAGTATGAGCCAGATGATGGCAAATACCAGACGAAACCCTGACCTAACTGGTGTTATTCTTCTATTATATAGATTGAATCCAGGTTTAACTCACTGTTGCAATGTGGCACCACATTACTAAGTGACCCAAACCAGAAAACGCCCAGGATCTGGCAGACAAGTATGCGAAAAATGCGTAAGTATGAGCTAGATAATGGCAAATACCAGACCTAGCCCTAACCTAAGCGGTGTTATCCTCTAAAATATAGATTGAATCCTAGTTTAGCCCACCGTCGCAGTGTGGTGCCACATTACTACCGTGACCCAAACCAGAAAACGCCCAGGTTCTGGCAGACAAGTATGCGAAAAATGCGAAAGTATGAGCTAGATAATGGCAAATACCAGACCTAACCCTGACCTAGGCGGTGTTATCCTCTAAAATATAGATTGAATCCTAGTTTAACCCACTGTTGCAGTGTGGTGCCACATTACTACGTGACCCAAACCAGAAAACGCCCAGGATCTGGCCAACAAGTATGCGAAAAATGCGAAAGTATGAGCCAGATAATGGCAAATACCAGACCTAACCCTGACCTAACCGTTGTTATCCACTAAAATATAGATTGAATCCAGGTTTAACTCACTGTTGCAATGTGACACCACATTACTACGTGACCCAACCCAGAAAACTCCCAGGGTCTGGCCGACAAGTATGCGACAAATGCGAAAGTATGAGCTAGATAATGGCAAATACCAGACCTAACCCTGACCTAACCGGTGTTATCCTCTAAAATATAGATTGAATCCTGGTTTAACCCACTGTTTCTGTGTGGTACCACATTACTACGTGACGCAAACCAGAAAACGCCCAGGATCAGGCCAACAAGAAGGTGAAAAATGCGATAGTATGAGCCAGATGATGGCAAATACCAGACCAAACCCTGACCTAACTAGTGTTATTCTTCTATTATATAGATTGAATCCAGGTTTAACTCACTGTAGCAGTGTGGTACCACATTACTACGTGACCCAAACCCGAAAACGCCCAGGATCTGGCTAACAAGTATGCGAAAAATGCGAATGTATGAGCCAGATGATGGCAAATACCAGACCTAACCCTGACCTAACCTCTGTTATCGTCTAAAGTATAGATTGAATGCAGGATTAACTCATTGTTTCAGTGTGGTACCATATTACTACGTGATCCAAACCAGAAAAGACCTAACCCTGACCGAGCCGCTGATATCCTCTAAAATATAGACTGAATCCAGGTTTAGCTCACTGCTTCAGAGTGGCTCTACATTACTACGTGATCGGAGCCAGAAAACGCCCAGGATCTGGCCATCAAGTATGCGAAAAATGCGAAAGTATGAGCCAGATGATGGCAAATACCAGACCAAACCCTGACCTAACCAGTGTTATTCTTCTATTATATAGATTGAATCCAGGCTTAACTCACTGTAGCAGTGTGGTACCACATTACTACGTGACCCAAACCCGAAAACGCCCAGGATCTGGCTAACAAGTATGCGAAAAATGCGAATGTATGAGCCAGATGATGGCAAATACCAGACCTAACCCTGACCAAACAGGTGTTATCCTCTAAAATATAGATTGAATCTAGGTTTAACTCACTGTTGCAATGTGGCACCACATTACTACGTGACCCAAACCAGAAAACGCCCAGGATCTGGCAGACAAGTATGCGAAAAATGAGAAAGTATGAGCTAGATAATGGCAAATACCAGACCTAACCCTGACCTAAGCGGTGTTATCCTCTAAAATATAGATTGAATCCTGGTTTAACCCACTGTTTCAGTGCGGTGTCACATTACTACGTGATCCAACCCAGAAAATACCCAGGATCAGGCCAACAAGTAGGTGAAAATGCGAAAGTATGAGCCAGATGATGGCAAATACCAGACCTAACCCTGACCTAAGCGGTGTTATCCTCTGAAATATAGATTGAATCCAGGTTTAACCCACTGTTTCAGTGTGGTGCCACATGACTACGTGATCCAACCCAGAAAACACCCAGGATCAGGCTAACAAGTAGGTCAAAAAGGCGAAAGTATGAGCCAGATGATGGCAAATACCAGACCAAACCCTGACCTAACTGGTGTTATTCTTCTATTATATAGATTGAATCCAGGTTTAACTCACTGTTGCAATGTGGCACCACATTACTACGTGACCCAAACCAGAAAACGCCCAGGATCTGGCAGACAAGTATGCGAAAAATGCGAAAGTATGTGCCAGATAATGGCAAACACCAGACCTAATCCTGACCTAAGCGGTGTTATCCTCTAAAATATAGATTGAATCCTGGTTTAACCCACTGTTTCAGTGTGGTGCCACATTACTACGTGATCCAAACCAGAAAACACCCATGATAAGGCCAACAAGTAGGTGAAAAAGGCGAAAGTATGAGCCAGACGATGGCAAATACCAGACCTAACCCTGACCTAACCGGTGTTATCCTCTAAAATATAGATTGAATCCATGATTAACTCACTGTTTCAGTGTGGTACCATATTACTACGTGACGCAAGTCAGAAAACGCTCAGGATCTGGCCAACAAGTATGCGAAAAATGCGAAAGTATGAGCCTGACGATGGCAAATACCAGACCTAACCCTGACCTAACCGGTGTTATCCTCTAAAATATAGATTGAATCCTGGTGTAACCCACTGTTTCTGTGTGGTACCACATTACTACGTAATCCAACCTAGAAAACGCCCAGGATCAGGCCAACAAGAAGGTGAAAAATGCGAAAGTATGAGCCAGATAATGGCATATACCAGACCTAACCCTGACCTAACCGGTGTTATCCTCTAAAATATAGATTGAATCCAGGTTTAACTCACTGTAGCAGTGTGGTACCACATTACTACGTGACCCAAACCCGAAAACGCCCAGGATCTGGCCAACCAGTATGCGAAAAATGCGAATGTATGAGCCAGATGATGCCAAATACCAGACCTAACCCTGACCAAACCGGTGTTATCCTCTAAAATATAGATTGAATCCAGGTTTAACTCACTGTTGCAATGTGGCACCACATTACTACGTGTCCCAAACCAGAAAACGCCCAGGATCTGGCAGACAAGTTTGCGAAAAATGCGAAAGTATGAGCTAGATAATGGCAAATACCAGACCTAACCCTGACCTAAGCGGTGTTATCCTCTAAAATATAGATTGAATCCTGGTTTAACCAACTGTTTCAGTGTGGTGTCACATTACTACGTGATCCAACCCAGAAAACACCCAGGATCAGGCCAACAAGTAGGTGAAAAAGGCGAAAGTATGAGCCAGATGATGGCAAATACCAGACCTAACCCTGACCTAAGCGGTGTTATCCTCTAAAATATAGATTGAATCCAGGTTTAACTCACTGTTGCAATGTGGCACCACATTACTACATGACCCAAACCCGAAAACGCCCAGGATCTGGCCAACAAGTATGCGAAAAATGCGAAAGTATGAGCCGGATGATGGCAAATACCAGTCCTAACCCTGACCTAACCGGTGTTATCCTCTAAAATATAGATTGAATCCAGGTTTAACTCACTGTTGCAGTGTGGTACCACATTACTTTGTGACCCAAATCCGAAAACGCCCAGGATCTGGCGAACAAGTATGCGAAAAATGCGAAAGTATGTGCCAGATAATGGCAAACACCAGACCTAATCCTGACCTAAGCGGTGTTATCCTCTAAAATATAGATTGAATCCTGGTTTAACCCA
This sequence comes from Colletes latitarsis, assembly GCF_051014445.1. Lineage (NCBI taxonomy): Eukaryota > Metazoa > Arthropoda > Insecta > Hymenoptera > Colletidae > Colletes > Colletes latitarsis. Next base: position 28,465,516 of record NC_135145.1, read on the forward strand.
CTGTTTCAGTGTGGTGCCACATTACTACGTGATCCAAACCAGAAAACACCCATGATAAGGCCAACAAGTAGGTGAGAAAGGCGAAAGTATGAGCCAGACGATGGCAAATACCAGACCTAACCCTGACCTAACCGGTGTTATCCTCTAAAATATAGATTGAATCTAGGATTAACTCACTGTTGCAATGTGGCACCACATTACTACGTGACCCAAACCCGAAAACGCCCAGGATCTGGCCAACAAGTATGCGAAAAATGCGAATGTATGAGACTGACGATGGCAAATACCAGACCTAACCCTGACCTAGCCGCTGATATCCTCTAAAATATAGATTGAATCCAGGTTTAACTCACTGTTTCAGAGTGGTTCTACATTACTACGTGATCCGACCCAGATAACGCCCAGGATCAGGCCAACAAGTATGCGAAAAATGCGAAAGTATGACCCAGATGATGGCAAATACCAGGCCAAACCCTGACCTAACTGGTGTTATCCTTCTATTATATAGATTGAATCCAGGTTTAACTCACTGTAGCAGTGTGGTACCACATTACTACGTGACCCAAACCCGAAAACGCCCAGGATCTGGCCAACAAGTATGCGAAAAATGCGAATGTATGAGCCAGATGATGGCAAATACCAGACCTAACCCTGACCAAACCGGTGTTATCCTCTAAAATATAGATTGAATCCAGGTTTAACTCACTGTTGCAATGTGGCACCACATTACTACGTGACCCAAACCCGAAAACGCCCAGGATCTGGCCAACAAGTATGCGAAAAATGCGAATGTATGAGCCAGATGATGGCAAATACCAGACCTAACCCTGACCAAACCGGTGTTATCCTCTAAAATATAGATTGAATCCAGGTTTAACTCACTGTTGCAATGTGGCACCACATTACTACGTGACCCAAACCAGAAAACGCCCAGGATCTGGCGGACAAGTATGCGAAAAATGCGAAAGTATGAGCTAGATAATGGCAAATACCAGACCTAACCCTGACCTAAGCGGTGTTATCCTCTAAAATATAGATTGAATCCTAGTTTAACCCACTGTTGCAGTGTGGTGCCACATTACTACGTGACCCAAACCAGAAAACGCCCAAGATCTGGCCAACAAGTAGGTGAAAAAGGCGAAAGTATGTGCCAGATAATGCAAACACCAGAACTAATCCTGACCAAACCGGTGTTATCCACTAAAATATAGATTGAATCCAGGTTTAACTCACTGTTCCAATGTGACACCACATTACTACGTGACCCAACCCAGAAAACTCCCAGGGTCTGGCCGACAAGTATGCGAAAAATGCTAAAGTATGGACCAGATGATGGCAAATACCTGACCTAACCCTGACCTAGCCGCTGATATCCTCTAAAATATAGATTCAATCCAGGTTTTACTCACTGTTTCAGAGTGGTTCTACATTACTACGTGATCCAAACCAGAAAACGCCCAGGATCTGGCCAACAAGTATGCGAAAAATGCGAAAGTATGAGCCAGATGATGGCAAATACCAGACCTAACCCTGACCTAACTGGTGTTATTCTTCTATTATATAGATTGAATCCTGGTTTAACCCACTGTTTCTTTGTGGTACCACATTACTACGTAATCCAGCCTAGAAAACGCCCAGGATCAGGCCAACAAGAAGGTGAAAAATGCGAAAGTATGAGCTAGATAATGGCAAATACCAGACCTAACCCTGTGCTAAGCGGTGTCATCCTCTAAAATATAGATTGAATCCGTGATTAACTCACTGTTTCAGTGTGGTACCATATTACTACGTGACCCAACCCAGAAAACTCCCAGGGTCTGGCCGACAAGTATGCGAAAAATGCGAAAGTATGAGCTAGATAATGGCAAATACCAGACCTAACCATGACCTAACCGGTGTTATCCTCTAAAATATAGATTGAATCCATGATTAACTCACTGTTTCAGTGTGGTACCACATTACTACGTGACCCTAACCCGAAGACGCCCAGGATCTGGCCAACAAGTATGCGAAAAATGCGAAAGTATGAGCCAGATGATGGCAAATACCAGACCTAACCATGACCTAACCCGTGTTATCCTCTAAAATATAGATTGAATCCAGGTTTAACTCAGTGTTGCAATGTGGCACCACATTACTACGTGACGCTAACCCGAAGACGCCCAGGATCTGGCCAACAAGTATGCGAAAAATGCGAAAGTATGAGCCAGATGATGGCAAATACCAGACCCAACTCTGACCTAACCGGTGTTATCCTCTAAAATATACATTGAATCCAGGTTTAACCACTGTTTCAGTGTGGTACCACATTACTACGTGATCCAACCCAGAAAACGCCCAGGATCAGGCCAACAAGTATGTGAAAAATGCAAAAGTATGAGCCTGATGATGGCAAATACCAGACCTAACCCTGACCTAACCGGTGTTATCCTCTAAAATATAGATTGAATCCAGGTTTAACTAACTGTTGCAATGTGGCACCACATTACTACGTGACCCAAACCCGAAAACGCCCAGGATCTGGCCAACAAGTATGCGAAAAATGCGAAAGTATGAGCCAGATGATGGCAAATACCAGACCAAACCCTGACCTAACTGGTGTTATTCTTCTATTATATAGATTGAATCCAGGTTTAACTCACTGTTGCAGTGTGGTGCCACATTACTACGTGACCCAAACCAGAAAACGCCCAGGATCTGGCCAACAAGTATGCGAAAAATGCGAAAGTATGAGCCAGATGATGGCAAATACCAGACCTAACCCTGACATAACCGGTGTTATCCTCTAAAATATAGATTGTATCCAGGTTTAACTCAGTGTTGCAGTGTGGAACCACATTACTACGTGATCCAAACCAGAGAACGCCCAGGATCTGACCAATAAGTATGCGAAAAATGCGAAAGTATGAGCCAGATGATGGCAAATACCAGACCTAACCCAAACCTAACCGGTGTTACCCTCTAATATATAGATCGAATGCAGGATTAACACACTGTTTCAGTGTGGTACCACATTACTACGTGATCCAAACCAGAAAACGCCCAGGATCTGGCCAACAAGTATGCGAAAAATGCGAGAGTATGAGCCAGATGATGGTAAATACCAGACCTACCCCAAACCTAACCGGTGTTACCCTCTAATATATAGATTGAATCCATGATTAACTCACTGTTTCAGTGTGGTACCAAACTACTACGTGATCCATACCAGAAAAGGCCCACGATCTGGCCAATATTTATACGAAATATGCGAAAGTATGGGCCAGGTAATATCAAATACCAGACCAAACTCAAACCTAGCCGGTGTTACCCTCTAATATATAGATCGAATCCAGGATTAACTCACTGCTGCAGTGTGGAACCATATTACTACGTGATCCAATCCAGAAAACGTCCAGGATCTGACCAATAAGTATGCGAAAAATGCGAAAGTAAGAGCCAGATGATGGCAAATACCAGACCTAACCCAAACCTAACCGGTGTTACCCTCTAATATATAGATCGAATCAAGGATTAACTCACTGTTTCAGTGTGGTCCAACATTACTACGTGATCCAAACCAGAAAACGCCCTGGATCTGGCCAACAAGTTTGCGAAAAATGCGAAAGTATGAGGCAGACGATGGCAAATACCAGACCTAACCCTGACCTAACCGGAGTTATCCTCTAAAATATAGATTGAATCCAGGTTTAACTCACTGTTTGAGTTTGGTGCCACATTACTACGTGATCCGACCCAGAAAACGTCCAGGATCTGGACAACAAGTAGGTGAAAAATGCGAAAGTATGAGACTGATGATGGCAAATACCAGACCTAACCCTGACCTAACCTCTGTTATCCTCTAAAATATAGATTGAATGCAGGATTAACTCACTGTTTCAGTGTGGTACCATATTACTACGTGATCCAAACCAGAAAATGCCCAGGATCTGGCCAACTAGTATGCGAAAAATGCGAATGTTTGAGCCAGATGATGGCAAATACCAGACCTAACCCTGACTTAGCCGCTGATATCCTCTAAAATATAGATTGAACCCAGGTTTAACTCAGTGTTTCAGAGTGGTTCTACATTACTACGTGATACAAACCAGAAAACGCCCAGGATCTGGCCAACAAGTATGCGAAAAATGCCAAAGTATGAGCCAGATGATGGCAAATACCAGACCTAACCCTGACATATCCGGTGTTATCCTCTAAAATATAGATTGAACCCAGGTTTAACTCACTGTTGCAGTGTGGTGCCACATTACTACGTGACCCAAACCAGAAAACGCCAAGGATCTGGCCAACAAGTATGCGAAAAATGCGAAAGTATGAGCCAGATGATGGCAAATACCAGACCTAACCCTGACCTAACTGGAGTTATTCTTCTATTATATAGATTGAATCCAGTTTTAGCTCACTATTGCAGTGTGGTACCACATTACTACGTGACCCAAACCTGAAAACGCCCAGGATCTTTCCAACAAGTATGCGAAAAATGCGAAAGTATGAGCCAGATGATGGCAAATACCAGACCTAACCCAGACCTAACCGGTGTTATCCTCTAATATATAGATTGAATCCATGATTAACTCACTGTTTCAGTGTGGTACCATATTCCTACGTGACGCAAACCAGAAAACACCCAGGATCTGACCAATAAGTATGCGAAAAATGCGAAAGTATGAGCCAGCTGATGGCAAATACCAGACCTAACCCTGACCTAACCGGTGTTATGCTCTAAAATATAGATTGAATCCTGGTTTAACCCACTGTTTCAGTGTGGTAGCACATTACTACGTGATCCAACCCAGAAAACGCCCAGGATCAGGCCAACAAGTAGGTGAAAAACGCGAAAGTATGAGCCACATGATGGCAAATACCAGACCTAACCCTGACCTAACTGGTGTTATCCTCTAAAATATAGATTGAATCCAGGTTTAACTCACTGTTGCAATGTGGCACCACATTACTACGTGACCCAAACCCGAAAACGCCCAGGATCTGGCCAACAAGTATGCGAAAAATGCGAAAGTATGAGCCAGATGATGGCAAATACCAGACCTAACCCTGACATAACCGGTGTTATCCTCTAAAATATAGGTTGTATCCAGGTCTAACTCAGTGTTGCAGTGTGGAACCATATTACTACGTGACTCAAACCTGAAAACGCCCAGGATCTGGCCAACCAGTATGCGAAAAATGCGAAAGTATGAGCCAGATGATGGCAAATACCAGACCTAACCATGACCTAACCGGTGTTATCCTCTAAAATATAAATTGAATCCATGATTAACTCACTGTTTCAGTGTGGTACCATATTACTACGTGATACAAACCAGAAAACGCCCAGGATCTGGCCAACAAGTATGCGAAAAATGCGAAAGTATGAGCCTGATGATGGCAAATACCAGACCTATCCCTGACCTAACCGGTGTTATCCTCTAAAATATAGATTGAATCCTGGTTTAACCCACTGTTTCAGTGTGGTACCACATTACTACGTGATCCAACCCAGAAAACGCCCAGGATCAGGCCAACAGGTAGGTGAAAAAGGCGAAAGTATGTGCCAGATAATGCAAACACCAGAACAAATCCTGACCAAACCGGTGTTATCCACTAAAATATAGATTGAATCCAGGTTTAACTCACTGTTGCAATGTGACACCACATTACTACGTGACCCAACCCAGAAAACTCCCAGGGTCTGGCCGACAAGTATGCGAAGAATGCGAAAGTATGAGCTAGATAATGGCAAATACCAGACCTAACCATGACCTAACCGGTGTTATCCTCTAAAATATAGATTGAATCCATGATTAACTCACTGTTTCAGTGTGGTACCACATTACTACGTGACCCTAACCCGAAGACGCCCAGGATCTGGCCAACAAGTATGCGAAGAATGCGAAAGTATGAGCCAGATGATGGCAAATACCAGACCTAACCATGACCTAACCCGTGTTATCCTCTAAAATATAGATTGAATCCAGGTTTAACTCACTGTTGCAATGTGGCACCACATTACTACGTGTCGCTAACCCGAAGACGCCCAGGATCTGGCCAACAAGTATGCGAAAAATGCGAAAGTATGAGCCAGATGATGGCAAATACCAGACCTAACTCTGACCTAACCGGTGTTATCCTCTAAAATATAGATTCAATCCAGGTTTAACCACTGTTTCAGTGTGGTACCACATTACTACGTGATCCAACCCAGAAAACACCCAGGATCAGGCCAACAAGTAGGTGAAAAAGGCGAAAGTATGTGCCAGATAATGCAAACACCAGAACTAATCCTGACCATACCGGTGTTATCCACTAAAATATTGATTGACTCCAGGTTTGACTCACTGTTGCAATGTGACACCACATTACTACGTGACCCAACCCAGAAAACTCCCAGGGTCTGGCCGACAAGTATGCGAAAAATGCGAAAGTATGAGCTAGATAATGGCAAATACCAGACCTAACCATGACCTAACCGGTGTTATCCTCTAAAATATAGGTTGAATCCATGATTAACTCACTGATTCAGTGTGGTACCACATTACTACGTGACCCTAACCCGAAGACGCCCAGGATCTGGCCGGCAAGTATGCGAAAAATGCGAAAGTATGAGCTAGATAATGGCAAATACCAGACCTAACCATGACCTAACCGGTGTTATCCTCTAAAATATAGATTGAATCCATGATTAACTCACTGTTTCAGTGTGGTGCCACATTACTACGTGACCCAAACCAGAAAACGCCCAGGATCTGGCCAACAAGTATGCGAAAAATGCGAAAGTATGGGCCAGATGATGGCAAATACCAGACCTAACCCTGACCTAGCCGCTGATATCCTCTAACATATAGATTCAATCCAGGTTTAACTCACTGTTGCAGTGTGGTACCACATTACTACGTGACCCAAACCTGAAAACGCCCAGGATCTGGCCAACAAGTATGCGAAAAATGCGAAAGTATGAGACAGATGATGGCAAATACCAGACCTAACCCAGACCTAACCGGTGTTATCCTCTAAAATATAGATTGAATCCAGGTTTAACTCACAATTGCAGTGTGATACCACATTACTACGTGATCCAACCCAGAAAATGCCCAGGATCTCGCCAACAAGTATGCGAAAAATGCGAAAGTATGAGCCAGATGATGGCAAATACCAGACCTAACCCAGACCTAACCGGTGTTATCCTCTAAAATATAGATTGAATCCATGATTAACTCACTGTTGCAGTGTGGTACCACATTACTACCTGATCCAAACCAGAAAACGCCCAGGATCTGGCCAACAAGTATGCGAAAAATGCGAAAGTATGAGCCAGATGATGGCAACTCCTAGGCCTCACCCCGACCTAACCAGTGTTATCCTTTAAAATAGAGATCGGACCCAGGTTTAACTCACTGTTTGAGTGTGGTACTACATTACTACGTGTTCCAAACCAGAAAACGCCCAGGATCTGGTCAACAAGTATGAGAAAAATGCGAATGTATGAGCCAGTTGATTGCAAATACCAGACCTAACCCTGACTTAACCGGTGTTATCCTCTAGAATATAGATTGAATCCAGGTTTAACTCACTGTTTCAGAGTGGTCCTATATTACTACGTGATCCAAACCAGAGAACGCCCAGGATCTGGCCAACAAGTATGCGAAATATGCGAAAGTATGAGTCAGATGATGGCAAATACCAGACCTAACCAGTGTGATCCTCTAAAATATAGATTGTATCCAGGTTTAACTCACTGATGAAGTGTGGAACCACATTACTACGTGATCCAAACCAGAAAACGCCCAGGATCTGGCCAACAAGTATGCGAAAAATGCGAAAGTATGAGACAGATGATGGCAAATACCAGACCTAACCCAGACCTAACCGGTATTATCCTCCAAAATATAGATTGAATCCAAGATTAATTCATTGTTCAAGTGTGGTATCACATTACTACGTGATCCAACCAAGAAAAAGCCAGCGTTTAGCCAACAAATATGCGAAAAAAGTGAAAGTATGAGCCAGATGATGGCGAATCCCAGACCTTACCCAGATCTTACCGGTCTTACCCTCTAAAGAATTGATCGGGCCCCGATTTAACTCGCTGTTTCATTGTGGTACCACAATACTATGTGAGCTATACCAGAAAAAGCCCAGCATCTGGCCAACATTTTCCAAATATGCGAAAGTATGGGCCAGATAATATCAAATACCAGACTTAACACAAACGTAACCGGTGTTACCCTCTAATATATAAATCGAATCCAGGATTAATTCACTATTTCAGTGTGGCATCACACTACTACGTGATCCAAACCAGAAAACGCCCAGGATCTGGCCAACAAGTATGCGAAAAATGCGAAAGCATGAGCCAGATGATGCCAAATTCCAGACCTAATCCAAACCTAACCGGTATTACCCTCTAAAATATAGATCGAATCCAGGATTAACTCACTGTTGCAGTGTGGTACCACATTACTACGTGATCCAAACCAGAAAACGCCCAGGATCTGGCCAACAAGTATGCGCAAAATGCGAAAGTATGAGCCAGATGATGGCAACTCCCAGACCTAACCCTGACCTAACCGGTGTTATCCTCTAAAATATAGATTGAATCCAGGTTTCACTCACTGTTTCAGTGTGGTACCACATTACTACGTGATCCAAACCAGAAAACGCCCAGGATCTGGCCAACAAGTATGCGAAAAATGCGAAAGTATGGGCCAGATGATGGCAAATACCAGACCTAACCCTGACCTAGCCGCTGATATCCTCTAACATATAGATTCAATCCAGGTTTAACTCACTGTTTGAGTGTGGTACTACATTACTACGTGTTCCAAACCAGAAAACGCCCAGGATCTGGTCAACAAGTATGAGAAAAATGCGAATGTATGAGCTAGTTGATTGCAAATACCAGACCTTACCCTGACCTAACACGTGTTATCCTCTAAAATATACATTGAATCCAGGTTTAACTCACAGTTTCAGAGTGGTTCTACATTACTACGTGATCCAACCCAGAAGACGCCCAGGATCTGGCCATCAAGTAGGTGAGAAATGCGAAAGTATGAGCCAGTTGATGGCAAATACCAGACCTAACGCTGACCTAACCGGTGTTATCCTCTAAAATATAGATTGAATCAAGGTTTAACTCACTGTTTCAGAGTGGTCCTACATTACTACGTGATCCAAACCAGAAAACGCCCAGGATCTGGCCAACAAGTATGCGAAAAATGCGAATGTATGAGACAGGTGATGGCAAATACCAGACCTAACCCAAACCTATCCGGTGTTACCCTCTAATATATAGATCGAATGCAGGATTAACTCACTGTTGCAGTGTGGTACCACATTACTACCTGATCCAAACCAGAAAACGCCCAGGATCTGGCCAACAAGTATGCGAAAAATGCGAAAGTATGAGCCAGATGATGGCAACTCCTAGGCCTCACCCCGACCTAACCAGTGTTATCCTTTAAAATAGAGATCGGACCCAGGTTTAACTCACTGTTTGAGTGTGGTACTACATTACTACGTGTTCCAAACCAGAAAACGCCCAGGATCTGGTCAACAAGTATGAGAAAAATGCGAATGTATGAGCCAGTTGATTGCAAATACCAGACCTAACCCTGACTTAACCGGTGTTATCCTCTAGAATATAGATTGAATCCAGGTTTAACTCACTGTTTCAGAGTGGTCCTATATTACTACGTGATCCAAACCAGAGAACGCCCAGGATCTGGCCAACAAGTATGCGAAATATGCGAAAGTATGAGTCAGATGATGGCAAATACCAGACCTAACCAGTGTGATCCTCTAAAATATAGATTGTATCCAGGTTTAACTCACTGATGAAGTGTGGAACCACATTACTACGTGATCCAAACCAGAAAACGCCCAGGATCTGGCCAACAAGTATGCGAAAAATGCGAAAGTATGAGACAGATGATGGCAAATACCAGACCTAACCCTGACCTAACCGGTGTTATCACCTAAAATATAGATTGAATCCAGGTTTCACTCACTGTTTCAGTGTGGTACCACATTACTACGTGATCCAAACCAGAAAACGCCCAGGATCTGGCCAACAAGTATGCGAAAAATGCGAAAGTATGGGCCAGATGATGGCAAATACCAGACCTAACCCTGACCTAGCCGCTGATATCCTCTAACATATAGATTCAATCCAGGTTTAACTCACTGTTGCAGTGTGGTACCACATTACCACGTGACCCAAACATGAAAACGCCCAGGATCTGGCCAACAAGTATGTGAAAAATGCGAAAGTATGAGACAGATGATGGCAAATACCAGACCTAACCCTGACCTAACCAGTGTTACCTTGTAATACATAGATCGAATCCAGGATTAACTCACTGTTTCAGTGCGGTACCACATTACTACGTGATCCAAACCAGAAAACGCCCAGGATCTGGCCAACAAGTATGCGAAAAATGCGAAAGTATGAGCCAGATGATGGCAAATACCAGACCTAACCCAAACCTAACCAGTGTTACCTTGTAATACATAGATCGAATCCAGGATTAACTCACTGTTTCAGTGTGGTACCACATTACTACGTGATCCAAACCAGAAAACGCCCAGGTTCTGGCCAACAAGTACGCGAAAAATGCGAAAGTATGAGACAGATGATGGCAAATACCAGACCTAACCAAACCTAACCGGTGTTACACTTTAAAATACTCATCGGACCCAGGTTTAACTCTCTGTTTCAGTGTGGTACCACATTACTACATGATCTGAACCAGAAAACGCCCAGGATCTGGAAAACAAGTAGGCGAGAAATGCGAAAGTATGAGCCAGATGATGACAAATCCCAGAACTCACACCGACCTACCCGGTGTTATCCTCTAAAATATAGATCGGGCCCAGGTATAACTCACTGTTTCAGTGTGGTACCACATTACTACGTGGTCCAAACCAGAAAACGCCCAGGATCTGGCCAACAAGTAGGCGAAAAATGCGTAAGCATGAGGCAGACTATGGCAGGAACCAATCCTAACCGTGACCTATCCGGAGTTATCCTCTAAAATATAGATTGAATCCAGGTTTAACACAGTGTTTGAGTGTGGTGCCACATCACTACGTGATCCAACCTAGAAAACGCCCAGGATCTGACCAACAAGTAGGTAAACAATGCGAAAGTATGAGACAGATGATGGCAAACACCAGACCTAACCCTGACCTAACTGGTGTTATTCTTCTATTATATAGATTGAATCCAGGTTTAACTCACTGCTTGAGTGTGGTACCTCATTACTACGTGATCCAACCCAGAAAACGCCCAGGATCTGGCCAACAAGTAGGTAAACAATGCGAAAGTATGAGACAGATGATGGCAAACACCAGACCTAACCCTGACCTAACTGGTGTTATTCTTCTATTATATAGATTGAATCCAGGTTTAACTCACTGCTTGAGTGAGGTACCTCATTACTACGTGATCCAAACCAGAAAACGCCCAGGATCTGGCCAACAAGTATGCGAAAAATGCGAAAGTATGAGGCAGACGATGGCAAACACCAGACCTAACCCTGACCTAACCGGTGTTATCCTCTAAAATATAGATCGAATCCAGGTTTATCTCACAGTTTCAGAGTGGTTCTACATTAATACGTGATCCAAACCAGAAAATGCCCAGGATCTGGCCAACAAGTATGCGAAAAATGCGAAAGCATGTGCCAGATGATGGAAAATACCAGACCTAACCCTGACCTAACCGGTGTTATCCTCTAAAATATAGATTGAATCCAGGATTTACTCACTGTTTCAGTGTGGTACCATATTACTACGTGATTCAAACCAGAAAACGCCCAGGATCTGGCCAACAAGAATGCGAAAAAAGCGAAAGTATGTGCCAGATGATGGCAAATACCAGACCTAACCCTGACCTAACTGGTGTTATTCTTCTATTATATAGATTGAATCCAGGTTTAACTCACTGCTTGAGTGTGGTACCTCATTACTACGTGGTCCAAAACAGAAAACGCCCAGGATCTGGCCAAGAAGTGGGCGAAAAATGCCACAGCATGAGCCAGATGATGGCAAATACCAGACCTAACCCTGACCTAACCAGTGTTATCCTCTAAAATATAGATTGTATCCTGGTTTAACTCACTGATGAAGTGTGGAACCACATTACTACGTGATCCAAACCAGATAGCGCCCAGTATCTGGCCAATAGGTATGCGAAAAATGCGAAAGCATGTGCCAGATGATGGAAAATACCAGACCTAACCCTGACCTAACCGGTGTTATCCTCTAAAATATAGATCGGACCCAGGTTTAACTCACTGCTGCAGTGTGGTACCATATTACTACGTGATCCAAGCCAGAAAATCCCCAGGATCTGACCAACAAGTATGCGAAAAATGCGAAAGTATGAGCCAGATGATGGCAAATACCAGACCTAATCCCGGCCTAACCGGTGTTATCCTTTAAAATATCGATCGGACCCAGGTTTAGCTCGCTGTTTCGGTGTGGTACCACATTACTACGTGATCGAAACCAGAAAACGCCCAGGATCTGGCCAATATTTATACGAAATATGCGAAAGTATTGGCGAGATACTATCAAATACCAGACCTAACCCAAACCTAACCGGTGTTACCCACTAATATATAGATCGAATCCAGGATTAATTCACTGTTTCAGTGTGGCATCACACTACTACGTGATCCAACCACGAAAACGCCCAGGATATGGCCAAAAACTATGCGAAAATTGCGAAAGTATGTGCCATATGATGGAAAATACCACACCTAACCCTGACGTAACCTGTGTTATCCTCTATAATATAGATTGAATCCTGGTTTAACCCACTGTTTCAGTGTGGTACCACCTTACTACGTGATCCAACCCAGAAAACGCCCAGGATCTGGGCAAAAAGTATGCGAAAAATGCGAAAGTATGAGCCAGATGATGGCAAATACCAGACCTAACCCAGACCTAGCCGGTGTTGTCCTCTAAAATATAGATTTAATCCAGGTTTAACTCACTGTTGCAGTGTGGTGCCCCATTAGTACGTGATCCGAACCAGAAGACGCCCAGGATCTGGCCAACAAGTATGCGAAAAATGCGAAACTATGAGCCAGATGATGGCAAATACCAGACCTAACCCAGACATAGCCGGTGTTATCCTCTAAAATATAGATTTAATCCAGGTTTAACTCACTGTTGCAGTGTGGTGACCCATTAGTACGTGATCCAAACCAGAAAACGCCCTGGATCTGGCCAACAAGTATGCGAAAAATGCGAAAGTATGAGGCAGACGATGGGAAACACCAGACCTAACCCTGACCTAACCGGTGTTATCCTCTAAAATATAGATTGAATCCAGGTTTAACTCACAGTTTCAGAGTGGTTCTACATTAGTACGTGATCCAAACCAGAAAATGTCCAGGAACTGGCCTACAAGTATGCGAAAGATGCGAAAGTATGAGCCAGATGATGGCAAATACCAGACCTAACACTGACCTAACCAGTGTTATCCTCTAAAATATAGATTGAATCCAGGTTTATCTCACAGTTTCAGAGTGGTTCTACATTAGTACGTGATCCAAACCAGGAAATGCCCAGGATCTGGCCAACAAGTATGCGAAATATGCGAAAGTATGAGCCAGATGATGGCAAATACCAGACCTAACCCAAACCTAACCAGTGTTACCTTGTAATACATAGATCGAATCCAGGATTAACTCACTGTTTCAGTGTGGTACCACATTACTACGTGATCCAAACCAGAAAACGCCCAGGTTCTGGCCAACAAGTATGCGAAAAATGCGAAAGTATGAGCCAGATGATGGCAAATACCAGACCTAACCAAACCTAACCGGTGTTACACTTTATAATACTCATCGGACCCAGGTTTAACTCACTGTTTCAGTGTGGTACCTCATTACTACATGATCTGAACCAGAAAACGCCCAGGATCTGGAAAACAAGTAGGCGAGAAATGCGAAAGTATGAGCCAGATGATGACAAATCCCAGAACTCACACCGACCTAACCGGTGTTATCCTCTAAAATATAGATCGGGCCCAGGTATAACTCACTGTTTCAGTGTGGTACCACATAACTACGTGGTCGAAACCAGAAAACGACCAGGATCTGGCCAACAAGTAGGCGAAAAATGCGAAAGCATGAGCCAGATGATGGCAAATACCAGACCTAACCCTGACCTAACCAGTGTTATCCTCTACAATATAGATTGTATCCAGGTTTAACTCACTGATGAAGTGTGGAACCACATTACTACGTGATCCAAACTAGAAAACGCCCAGTATCTGGCCAATAGGTATGCGAAAAATGCGAAAATATGAGCCAGATGATGGCAAATCCCAGGCCTCACGCCGACCTAACCGGTGCTATCCTTTAAGATATAGATCGGACCCAGGTTTAACTCACTGCTGCAGTGTGGTACCACATTACTACGTGAACCAAACCAGAAAATGCCCAGGATCTGACCAACAAGTATGCGAAAAATGCGTAAGTATGAGGCAGACTATGGCAAGAACCAGTCCTAACCGTGACCTATCCGGAGTTATCCTCTAAAATATAGATTGAATCCAGGTTTAACACACTGTTAGAGTGTGGTGCCACATCACTACGTGATCCAACCCAGAAAACGCCCAGGATCTGGCCAACAAGTAGGTGAAAAATGCGAAAGTATGAGACAGATGATGGCAAATACCAGACCTAACCCTGACCTAACTGGTGTTATTCTTCTATTATATAGATTGAATCCAGGTTTAACTCACTGCTTGAGTGTGGTACCTCATTACTACGTGATCCAAACCAGAAAACGCCCAGGATCTGGCCAACAAGTATGCGAAAAATGCGAAAGTATGAGGCAGACGATGGCAAACACCAGACCTAACCCTGACCTAACCGGTGTTATCCTCTAAAATATAGATTGAATCCAGGTTTATCTCACAGTTTCAGAGGGGTTCTACATTTGTTCGTGATCCAAACCAGAAAATGCCCAGGATCTGGCCAACAAGTATGCGAAAAATGCGAAAGTATGAGCCAGATGATGGCAAATACCAGACCTAGCCCTGACCTAACACGTGATATCCTCTAATATGTAGATCGAATCCGAGATTAATTCACTGTTTCAGTGCGCCATCACACTACTACGTGATGCAACCCAGAAAACGCCCGGGATCTGGCCAAAAAGTATGCGAAAAATGCGAAAGTATGTGCCAGATGATGGAAAATACCAGACCTAACCCTGACCTAACCGGTGTTATCCTCTAAAATATAGATTGAATCCAGGATTTACTCACTGTTTCAGTGTGGTACCATATTACTACGTGATTCAAACCAGAAAACGCCCAGGATCTGGCCAACAAGAATGGAAAAATGCGAAAGTATGTGCCAGATGATGGCAAATACCCGACCTAACCCTGACCTAACTGGTGTTATTCTTCTATTATATAGATTGAATCCAGGTTTAACTCACTGCTTGAGTGTGGTACCTCATTACTACGTGGTCCAAACCAGAAAACGCCCAGGATCTGGCCAAGAAGTAGGCGAAAAATGCCACAGCATGAGCCAGATGATGGCTAATACCAGACCTAACCCTGACCTAACCAGTGTTATCCTCTAAAATACAGATTGTATCCAGGTTTAACTCACTGATGAAGTGTGGAACCACATTACTACGTGATCCAAACCAGAAAACGCCCAGTATCTGGCCAATAGGTATGCGAAAAATGGAAACTATGAGCCAGATGATGGCAAAACCCAGGCCTCACGCCGACATAACCGGTGTTATCCTTTAAAATATAGATCGGACCCAGGTTTAACTCACTGTTGCAGTGTGGTACCACATTACTACGTGATCCAAACCAGAAAATGCCCAGGATCTGACCAACAAGTAGGCGAAAAATGCGAAAGTATGAGCCAAATGATGGCAAATACCAGACCTAACCCCGGCCTAACCGGTGTTATCCTTTAAAATATCGATCGACCCCAGGTTTAACTCGCTGTTTCAGTGTGGTACCACATTACTACGTGATCAAAACCAGAAAACGCCCAGGATCTGGCCAATATTTATACGAAATATGCGAAAGTATGGGCGAGATACTATCAAATACCAGACCTAACCCAAACCTAACCGGTGTTACCCACTAATATATAGATCGAATCCAGGATTAATTCACTGTTTCAGTGTGGCATCACACTACTAGGTGATCCAACCCCGAAAACGACCAGGATATGGCCAAAAACTATGCGAAAAATGCGAAAGTATGAGACAGATGATGGCAAATACCAGACCTAACCCTGACCTAGCCGGTGTTATCCTCTAAAATATTGATTGAATCCAGGTATAACTCACTGTTTCAGAGTGGTTCTACATTACTACGTGATCCAAACAAGAAAACGCCCAGGATCTGGCCAACAAGTAGGTGAAAAATGCGAAAGTATGAGACACATGATGGCAAATACCAGACCTAACCCTGACCTAACCGCTGTTATGTTCTAACATATAGATTGAATCCAGGTTTAACTCACTGTTTGAGTGTGGTGCCACATTACTAGGTGATACAACCCAGAAAACGCCCAGGATCTGGCCAACAAGTATGCGAAAAATGCGAGAGTATGACTCAGACGATGGCAAATACCAGACCTAACCCTGTCCTACCCGCTGCTATCCTCCAAAATATAGATCGAATCCAGGATTAACTCACTGTTTCAGTGTGGTACCACATTACTGCGTGATCCAAACTAGAAAAAGCCCAGGATCAAGCCAACAATTATTGGGAGAAATTCGAAAGTATGAGCCAGAGGATGGCAAATACCAGACCCAACCCTGACCTAACCAGTGTTATCCTCGAAAATATAGATTGAATCCAGGTTTATCTCACTGTTTCAGTGTGGTACTACATTACTGCGTGATCCAACCCAGAAAACGCCCAGGATCTGGCCAACAAGTAGGTGAATAATGCGAAAGTATGAGCCAGATGATGGCTAATACCAGTCCTAACCCAGGCCTAACCGGTGATATCCTCTAAAATATTGATCGGACCCAGGTTTAACTCACTGTTTCAATGTGGCACCACATTACTACGTGATCCAACCCAGAAAACGCCCAGGATCTGGCCAACAAGTATGCGAAAAATGCGAGAGTATGACTCAGACGATGGCAAATACCAGACCTAACCCTGTCCTACCCGCTGCTATCCTCCAAAATATCGATCGGACCCAGGTTTAACTCGCTGTTTCAGTGTGGTACCACATTACTACGTGATCAAAACCAGAAAACGCCCAGGATCTGGCCAATATTTATACGAAATATGCGAAAGTATGGGCGAGATACTATCAAATACCAGACCTAACCCAAACCTAACCGGTGTTACCCACTAATATATAGATCGAATCCAGGATTAATTCACTGTTTCAGTGTGGCATCACACTACTAGGTGATCCAACCCCGAAAACGACCAGGATATGGCCAAAAACTATGCGAAAAATGCGAAAGTATGAGACAGATGATGGCAAATACCAGACCTAACCCTGACCTAGCCGGTGTTATCCTCTAAAATATTGATTGAATCCATGTATAACTCACTGTTTCAGAGTGGTTCTACATTACTACGTGATCCAAACAAGAAAACGCCCAGGATCTGGCCAACAAGTAGGTGAAAAATGCGAAAGTATGAGACAGATGATGGCAAATACCAGACCTAACCCTGACCTTACCGGTGTTATCCTCTAAAATATAGATTGAATCCTGGTTTAACTCACTGTTTCAGAGTGGTTCTACATTACTACGTGATCCAAACCAGAAAAGGCCCAGGATCTGGCCAACAAGTATGCGAAAAATGCGAAAGTATGAGCCAGATGATGGCAAATACCAGACCTAACCCTGACCTAACCGGTGTTATCCTCTAATATATAGATTCTATCCAGGTTTAACTCACTGTTTCAGTGTGGAACCACATTACTAGGTGATACAACCCAGAAAGCGCCCAGTATCTGGCCAAGAAGTAGGTGAAAAATGCGAAAGTATGAGACACATGATGGCAAATACCAGACCTAACCCTGACCTAACCGCTGTTATGTTCTAAAATATAGATTGAATCCAGGATTAACTCACTGTTGCGGTGTGGAACCACATTACTACGTGATCCAAACCAGAAAACGCCCTGGATCTGGCCAACAGGTATGCGAAAAATTCGAAAGTATCAGCAAGATGATGGCAAATACCAGACCTAACCCTGACCTAACCGATGTTATCCTCTAAAATATAGATTAAATCCAGGTTTAACTGTCTGTTTGAGTGTGGTGCCACATTACTAGGTGATACAACCCCGAAAACGCCCAGGATCTGGCCAACAAGTATGCGAAAAATGCGAGAGTATGACTCAGACGATGGCAAATACCAGACCTAACCCTGTCCTACCCGCTGCTATCCTCCAAAATATAGATCGAATCCAGGATTAACTCACTGTTTCAGTGTGGTACCACATTACTGCGTGATCCAAACTAGAAAAAGCCCAGGATCAAGCCAACAATTATTGGGAGAAATTCGAAAGTATGAGCCAGAGGATGGCAAATACCATACCTAACCCTGACCTAACCGGTGTTATCCTCTAAAATTTAGATTGAATCCAGGTTTAACTCACTGTTTTAGAGTGGTTCTACATTTCTACGTGATCCAAACCAGAAAACGCCGAGGATCTGGCTAACAAGTATGCGAAAAATGCGAAAGTATGAGCCACATGATGGCAAATACCAGACCCAACCCTGACCTAACCGGTGTTATCCTCGAAAATATAGATTGAATCCAGGTTTATCTCACTTTTTCAGTGTGGTACTACATTACTGCGTGATCCAACCCAGAAAACGCCCAGGATCTGGCCAACAAGTAGGTGAATAATGCGAAAGTATGAGCCAGATGATGGCTAATACCAGTCCTAACCCAGGCCTAACCGGTGATATCCTCTAAAATATTGATCGGACCCAGGTTTAACTCTCTGTTTCAATGTGGCACCACATTACTACGTGATCCAAACCAGAAAACGCCCAGGATCTGGACAACAAGTATGCGAAAAATGCGAAAGTATGAGCTAGATGATGGCAAATACCAGACCTAACCCTGACCTAACCGGTGTTATCCCCTAAAATAAAGATTTAATCCAGGTTTAACTCACTGTTGCAGTGTGGTGCCCCATTAGTACGTGATCCAAACCAGAAAACGCCCAGGATCTGGCCTACAAGTAGGCGAAAAATGCGAAACTATGAGCCAGATGATGGCAAATACCAGACCTAACCGTGACCTAACCAGTGTTATCCTCTAAAATATAGATTGTATCCAGGTTTAACTCTCTGATGAAGTGTGGATCCACATTACTACGTGATCCAAACCAGAAAACGCCCAGTATCTGGCCAATAGGTATGCGAAAAATGCGAAACTATGAGCCAGATGATGGCAAAACCCAGGCCTCACGCCGACATAACCGGTGTTATCCTTTAAAATATAGATCGGACCCAGGTTTAACTCACTGTTGCAGTGTGGTACCACATTACTACGTGATCCAAACCTGAAAACGCCCAGGATCTGACCAACAAGTATGCGAAAAATGCGAAAGTATGAGCCAAATGATGGCAAATACCAGACCTAACCCCGGCCTAACCGGTGTTATCCTTTAAAATATCGATCGGACCCAGGTTTAACTCGCTGTTTCAGTGTGGTACCACATGACTACGTGATCAAAACAAGAAAACGCCCAGGATCTGGCCAATATTTATACGAAATATGCGAAAGTATGGGCGAGATACTATCAAATACCAGACCTAACCCAAACCTAACCGGTGTTACCCACTAATATATAGATCGAATCCAGGATTAATTCACTGTTTCAGTGTGGCATCACACTACTAGGTGATCCAACCCCGAAAACGACCAGGATATGGCCAAAAACTATGCGAAAAATGCGAAAGTATGAGACAGATGATGGCAAATACCAGACCTAACCCTGACCTAGCCGGTGTTATCCTCTAAAATATTGATTGAATCCAGGTATAACTCACTGTTGCGGCGTGGAACCACATTACTACGTGATCCAAACCAGAAAACGCCCTGGATCTGGCCAACAGGTATGCGAAAAATTCGAAAGTATCAGCCACATGATGGCAAATACCAGACCTAACCCTGACCTAACCGGTGTTATCCTCTAAAATTTAGATTGAATCCAGGTTTAACTCACTGTTTTAGAGTGGTTCTACATTTCTACGTGATCCAAACCAGAAAACGCCGAGGATCTGGCTAACAAGTATGCGAAAAATGCGAAAGGATGAGCCACATGATGGCAAATACCAGACCCAACCCTGACCTAACCGGTGTTATCCTCGAAAATATAGATTGAATCCAGGTTTATCTCACTGTTTCAGTGTGGTACTACATTACTGCGTGATCCAAACCAGAAAACGCCTAGGATCTGGCCAACAAGTATGCGAAAAATGCGAAAGTGTAAGCCAGATCATGGCAAATACGAGTCCTAACCCAGGCCTAACCGGTGATATCCTCTAAAATATTGATCGGCCCCAGGTTTAACACACTGTTTCAGTGTGGTACCATATTCCTACGTGACGCAAACCAGAAAACACCCAGGATCTGACCAATAAGTATGCGAAAAATGCGAAAGTATGAGCCAGCTGATGGCAAATACCAGACCAAACCCTGACCTTACCGGTGTTATACTGTAAAATATAGATTGAATCCAGGTTTAACTCACTGTTTCAGAGTGGTCCTACATTACTACGTGATCCAAACCAGAAAACGCCCATGATCTGGCCAACAGGTATGCGAAAAATTCGATAGTATGAGCCAGATGATGGCAAATACCAGACCTAACCCTGACCTTACCGGTGTTATACTCTAAAATATAGATTGAATCCAGGTTTAACTCACTGTTTCAGAGTGGTTCTACATTACTACGTGATCCAAACCAGAAAACGCCCATGATCTGGCCAACAGGTATGCGAAAAATTCGATAGTATGAGCCATATGATGGCAAATACCAGACCTAACCCTGACCTAACCGGTGTTATCCTCTAATATATAGATTCTATCCAGGTTTAGCTCACTGTTGCAGTGTGGCACCGCATTACTACGTGATCCAGACCAGAAAACGCCCAGGATCTGGCCAACAGGTATGCGAAAAATTCGAAAGTATGAACCAGATGATGGCAAATACCAGACCTAACCCTGACCTAACCGGTGTTATCCTCTAAAATATTGGTTGTATCCAGGTTTAACTCACTGTTGCAGTGTGAAACCACATTACTACGCGATCCAAACCAGAAAACGCCCAGGACCTGGCCAGCAAGAGTGCGAAATATGCGAAAGTATGCGCCGGATGACGGCAAATACCAGACCTAACCCAGACCTAACCACTGTTATCCTCTAAAATATAGACTGAATCCAGGTTTAACTCACTGTTTCAGAGTGGTTTTACATTACTACGTGATCCAAACCAGAAAAGGCCCAGGATCTGGCTAACAAGTATGCGAAAAATGCGAAAGTTTGAGCCAGATGATGGCAAATACCAGACCTAACCCTGACCTAACCGGTATTATCCTCTAATATATAGATTCTATCCAGGTCTAACTCACTGTTGCAGTGTGGAACCACATTACTACGTGATCCAAATCAGAAAAAGCCCTGGATCGGGCCAACAAGTATGCGAAAAATGCGAAAGTATGAGGCAGACTATGGCAAATACCAGACCTAACCCTGACCTAACCGGTGTAATCCTCGAAAATATAGATTGAATCCAGGTTTATCTCACTGTTTCAGTGTGGAACCACATTACTACGTGATCCAAACCAGAAAACGCCCAGGATCTGGCCAACAGGTATGCGAAAAATTCGATAGTATGAGCCAGATGATGGCAAATACCAGACCTAACCCTGACCTTACCGGTGTTATACTCTAAAATATAGATTGAATCCAGGTTTAACTCACTGTTTCAGAGTGGTTCTACATTACTACGTGATCCAAACCAGAAAACGCCCATGATCTGGCCAACAGGTATGCGAAAAATTCGATAGTATGAGCCATATGATGGCAAATACCAGACCTAACCCTGACCTAACTGCTGTTATGTTCTAAAATATAGATTGAATCCAGGATTAACTCACTGTTGCGGCGTGGAACCACATTACTACGTGATCCAAACCAAAAAACGCCCAGGATCTGGCCAACAGGTATGCGAAAAATTCGAAAGTATCAGCCAGATGATGGCAAATACCAGACCTAACCCTGACCTAACCGCTGTTATGCTCTAAAATATAGATTGAATCCAGGATTAACTCACTGTTGCAGTGTGGAACCACATTACTACGTGATCCAAACCAGAAAACGCCCAGGATCTGGCCAACAGGTATGCGAAAAATTCGATAGTATGAGCCAGATGATGGCAAATACAAGACCTAACCCTGACCTAACCGCTGTTATGCTCTAAAATATAGATTGAATCCAGGATTAACTCACTGTTGCAGTGTGGAACCACATTACTACGTGATCCAAACCAGAAAACGCCCAGGATCTGGCCAACAGGTATGCGAAAAATTCGATAGTATGAGCCAGATGATGGCAAATACCAGACCTAACCCTGACCTAACCGGTGTTATCCTCTAAAACATAGATTGGATCCAGGTTAAACTCACTGTTGCAGTGTGGAACCACATTACTACGTGATCCAAATCAGAAAAAGCCCTGGATCGGGCCAACAAGTATGCGAAAAATGCGAAAGTATGAGGCAGACTATGGCAAATACCAGACCTAACCCTGACCTAACCGGTGTAATCCTCTAAAATATAGATTGAATCCAGGTTTAACTCACTGTTTGAGTGTGGTGCCACACTACAACGTGATACAACCCAGAAAGCGCCCAGTATCTGGCCAACAAGTATGCGAAAAATGCGAAAGTATGAGCCAGATGATGGCATATACCAGACCTAACCTTGACCTAACCGGTGTTATCCTCTAAAATATACATTGAATCAAGATTAACTCACTGTTTCAGTGTGATACCACAACACTATGTGATCCAATCCAGAAAACGCCCAGGATCTGGCTAACAAGTTTACGATAAATGCGAAAGTATGAGCCTGATGATGGCAAATACCAGACCTAACCCCAACCTAACCGGTGTTACCCTCTAATCTATAGATCGAATCCAGGATTAACTCACTGTTGCAGTGTGGAACCACATTACTACGTGATCTAAACCAGAAAACGCCCAGGATCTGGCCAACAGGTATGGGAAAAATGCGAAAGTATGAGCCAGATGATGGCAAATACCAGACCTAACCCTGACCTAACCGGTGTTATCCTCTAAAATATAGATTGTATCCAGGTTAAACTCACTGTTGCAGTGTGGAACCACATTACTACGTGATCCAAATCAGAAAAAGCCCAGGATCGGGCCAGCAAGTATGCGAGAAATGCGAAAGTATGAGGCAGACTATGGCAAATTCCAGACCTAACCCTGACCTAACCGGTGTTATCCTCTAAAATATAGATTGAATCCAGGTTTAACTCACTGTATCAGAGTGGTTCTACATTACTACGTGATCCAAACCAGAAAACGCCCTGGATCTGGCCAACACGTATGCGAAAAATTCGATAGTATGAGCCAGATGATGGCAAATACCAGACCTAACCCTGACCTGACCGGTGTTATCCTCTAAAATATAGATTGAATCCAGGATTAACTGACAGTTTGAGTGTGGTGCCACATTACTACGTGATCCAACCCAGAAAGCGCCCAGTATCTGGCCAACAAATAGGTGAAAAATGCGAAAGTATGAGCCAGATGATGGCAAATACCAGACCTAACCCTGACCTAACCGGTGTTATCCTCTAAAATATATATTGAATCCAGGTTTAATTCACTGTTTGAGTGTGGTGCCACATTACTACGTGATACAACCCTGAAAGCGCCCAGTATCTGGCCAACAAGTAGGTGAAAAATGCGAAGGTATGAGACAGATGATGGCATATACCAGACCTAACCCTGACCTAACCGCTGTTATCCTCAAACTATAGATTGAATCCAGGATTAACTCACTGTTGCAGTGTGGCACCACATTACTACGTGATCCAAACCCGAAAACGCCCAGGATCTGGCCAACAGGTATGCGAAAAATTCGAAAGTATGAGCCAGATGATGGCAAATACCAGACCTAACCCTGACCTAACCGGTGTTATCCTCTAAAATATAGGTTGTATCCAGGTTTGACTCACTGTTGCAGTGTGAAACCACATTACTACGTGATCCAAATCAGAAAGCGCCCAGTATCTGGCCAACAAGTAGGTGAAAAATGCGAAAGTATGAGACAGATGATGGCAAATACCAGACCTAACCCTGACCTAACCGGTGTTATCCTCTAATATATAGATTCTATCCAGGTTTAGCTCACTGTTGCAGTGTGGCACCACATTACTACGGGATCCAGACCAGAAAACGCCCAGGATCTGGCCAACAGGTATGCGAAGAATTCGATAGTATCAGCCACATGATGGCAAATACCAGACCTAACCCCAACTTAACCGGTGTTACCCTCTAATGTATAGATCGAATCCAGGATTAACTCACTGTAGCAGTGTGGAACCACATTACTACGTGATCCAAATCAGAAAACGCCCTGGATCGGGCCAACAAGTATGCGAAAAATGCGAAAGTATGAGGCAGACTATGGCAAATACCAGACCTAACCCTGACCTAACCGGTGCTATCCTCTAAAATATAGATTGAATCCAGGTTTAACTCACTGTTTGAGTGTGGTGCCACATTACTACGTGATCCAACCCAGAAAGCGCCCAGTATCTGGCCAACAAGTAGGTGAAAAATGCGAAAGTATGAGACAGATGATGGCAAATACCAGACCTAACACTGACCTAACCGCTGTTATGCTCTAAGATATAGATTGAATCCAGGATTAACTCACTTTTGCGGTGTGGAACCACATTACTACGTGATCCAAACCAGAAAACGCCCAGGATCTGGCCAACAGGTATGCGAAGAATTCGATAGTATCAGCTACATGATGGCAAATACCAGACCTAACCCTGGCCTAACCGCTGTTATGCTCTAAAATATAGATTGAATCCAGGATTAACTCACTGTTGCAGTGTGGAACCACATTACTACGTGATCCAAATCAGAAAACGCCCTGGATCTGGCCAACAAGTATGCGAAAAATGCGAAAGTATGAGCCAGATGATGGCAAATACCAGACCTAACCCTGACCTAACTGCTGTTATGTTCTAAAATATACATTGAATCCAGGTTTAACTCGCTGTTTGAGTGTGGTGCCACATTACAACGTGATACAACCCAGAAAGCGCCCAGTATCTGGCCAACAAGTATGCGAAAAATGCGAAAGTATGAGCCAGATGATGGCAAATACCAGACCTAACCCTGACCTAACCGGTGTTATCCTCTAAAACATAGATTGAATCCAGGGTTAACTCACTGTTTGAGTGTGATGCCACATTACTACGTGATACAACCCTGAAAGCGCCCAGTATCTGACCAACAAGTTTACGAAAAATGCGAAAGTATGAGCCTGATGATGGCAAATACCAGACCTAACCCCAACCTAACCGGTGTACCCCCTAATATATAGATCGAATTCAGGATTAACACACTGTTGCAGTGTGGAACCACATTACTACGTGATCCACACCAGAAAACGCCCAGGATCTGGCCGACAAGTATGCGAAAAATGCGAAAGTATGAGCCAGATGATGGCAAATACCAGACCTAACCCTGACCTAACCGGTGTTATCCTCTAAAATATAGATTGTATCCAGGTTAAACTCACTGTTGCGGTGTGGAACCACATTACTACGTGATCCAAATCAGAAAACGCCCTGGATCGGGCCAACAAGTATGCCAAAAATGCGAAAGTATGAGACAGATGATAGCAAATACCAGACCTAACACTGACCTAACCGGTGTTATGCTCTAAAATATAGAATGAATCCAGGATTAACTCACTGTTGCAGTGTGGAACCACATTACTACGTGATCCAAACCAGAAAACGCTCATGATCTGGCCAACAGGTATGCGAAAAATTCGATAGTATGAGCCAGATGATGGCAAATGCCAGACCTAACCCTGACCTTACCGGTGTTATCCTCCAAAATATAGATTGAATCCAGGTTTAGCTCACTGTTTCAGAGTGGCTCTACATTACTACGTGATCCAAACCAGAAAACGCCCAGGATCTGGCCAACAGGTATGCGGAAAATTCGAAAGTATCAGCCACATGATGGCAAATACCAGACCTAACCCTGACCTAACCGCTGTTATGCTCTAAAATATAGATTGAATCCAGGTTTAACTCACTGTTGCAGTGTGGAACCACATTACTACGTGATCCAAATCAGAAAACGCCCTGGATCGGGCCAACAAGTATGCCAAAAATGCGAAAGTATGAGGCAGACTATGGCAAATACCAGACCTAACCCTGACCTAACCGGTGTTATCCTCTAAAATATAGATTGAATCCAGGTTTAACTCACTGTTCGAGTGTGGTGCCACATTACTACGTGATCCAACCCAGAAAGCGCCCAGTATCTGGCCAACAAGTAGGTGAAAAATGCGAAAGTATGAGACAGATGATGGCAAATACCAGACCTAACCCTGACCTAACCGCTGTTATGCTCTAAAATATAGATTGAATCCAGGATTAACTCACTGTTGCGGTGTGGAACCACATTACTACGTGATCCAAACCAGAAAACGCCCAGGATCTGGCCAACAGGTATGCGAAAAATTCGATAGTATGAGCCAGATGATGGCAAATACCAGACCTAACCCTGACCTTACCGGTGTTATCCTCTAAAATATAGATTGAATCGAGGTTTAGCTCACTGTTTCAGAGTGGTTCTACATTACTACATGATCCAAACCAGAAAACGCCCTGGATCTGGCCAACAAGTATGCGAAAAATGCGACAGTATGAGGCAGACGATGGCAAATACCAGACCTAACCCTGACCTAACCGGTGCTATCCTCTAAAATATGGATTGAATCCAGGTTTAACTCACTGTTTGAGTGTGGTGCCACATTACTACGTGATCCAACCCAGAAAGCGCGCAGTATCTGGCCAACAAGTAGGTGAAGAATGCGAAAGTATGAGACAGATGACGGCAAATACCAGACCTAGCCCTGACCTAACCGCTGTTATGCTTTAAAATATAGATTGAATCCAGGATTAACTAACTGCTGCAGTGTGGAACCACATTACAACGTGATCCAAACCAGAAAACGCTCATGATCTGGCCAACAGGTATGCGTTAAATTCGATAGTATGAGCCAGATGATGGCAAATACCAGACCTAACCCTGACCTTACCGGTGTTATCCTCTAAAATATAGATTGAATCCAGGTTTAGCTCACTGTTTCAGAGTGGTTCTACATTACTACGTGATCCAAACCAGAAAACGCCCGGGATCTGGCCAACAAGTATGCGAAAAATGCGAAAGTATGAGCCAGACAATGGCAAATACCAGACCTAACCCTGACCTTACCGGTGTTATCCTCTAAAATATAGATTGAATCCAGGTTGAACTCACTGTTTGAGTGTGGTGCCACATTACTACGTGATACAACCCTGAAAGAGCCCAGTATCTGGCCAACAAGTAGGTGAAAAATGCGAAGGTATGAGACAGATGATGGCAAATACCAGACCTAACCCTGACCTAACCGGTGTTATCCTCTAATATATAGATTCTATCCAGGTTTAGCTCACTGTTGCAGTGTGGCACCACATTACTACGTGATCCAAACCAGAAAACGCCCAGGATCTGGCCAACAGGTATGCGAAAAATTTCTAATGTTACGAGCCAGATGATGGCAAATACCAGACCTAACCCTGACCTAACCGCTGTTATGCTCTAAAATATAGATTGAATCCAGGATTAACTCACTGTTGCAGTGTGGAACCACATTACTACGTGATCCAAACCAGAAAACGCCCATGATCTGGCCAAGAGGTATGCGAAAAATTCGATAGTATGAGCCAGATGATGGCAAATACCAGACCTAACCCTGACCTGACCGATGTTATCCTCCAAAATATAGATTGAATCCAGGTTTAACTCACTGTTTGAGTGTGGTGCTACATTACTACGTGATCCAACCCAGAAAGCGCCCAGTATCTGGCCAACAAGTAGGTGAAAAATGCGAAAGTATGAGCCAGATGATGGCAAATACCAGACCAAACCCTGACCTAACCGGTGTTATCCTCTAAAATATAGATTGAATCCAGGTTTAACTCACTGTTTGAGTGTGGTGCCACATTACTACGTGATACAACCCTGAAAGCGCCCAGTATCTGGCCAACAAGTAGATGAAAAATGCGAAGGTATGAGACAGATGATGGCAAATACCAGACCTAACCCTGACCTAACCGGTGTTATCCTCTAATATATAGATTCTATCCAGGTTTAGCTCACTGTTGCAGTGTGGCACCACATTACTACGTGATCCAAACCAGAAAACGCCCAGGATCTGGCCAACAGGTATGCGAAAAATTCGAAAGTATGTGCCAGATGATGGCAAATACCAGACCTAACCCTGACCTAACCGGTGTTATCCTCTAAAATATAGGTTGTATCCAGGTTTAACTCACTGTTACAGTGTGAAACCACATTACTACGCGATCCAAACCAGAAAACGCCCAGGACCTGGCCAGCAAGAATGCGAAATATGCGAAAGTATGCGCCGGATGACGGCAAATACCAGACCTAACCCCAACCTAACCGGTGTTACCCTCTAATATATAGATCGAATCCAGGATTAACTCACTGTTGCAGTATGGAACCACATTACTACGTGATCCAAACCAGAAAACGCCCAGGTGCTGGCCAACAAGTATGCGAAAAATGCGAAAGTATGAGCCAGATGATGGCAAATACCAGACCTTTCCCTGACCTAACCGGTGTTATCCTCTAAAATATAGATTGTATCCAGGTTAAACTCACTGTTGCAGTGTGGAACCACATTACTACGTGATCCAAATCAGAAAAAGCCCAGGATCGGGCCAGCAAGTATGCGAGAAATGCGAAAGTATGAGGCAGACTATGGCAAATTCCAGACCTAACACTGACCTAACCGGTGTTATCCTCTAAAATATAGATTGAATCCAGGTTTAACTCACTGTATCAGAGTGGTTCTACATTACTACGTGATCCAAACCAGAAAACGCCCTGGATCTGGCCAACACGTATGCGAAAAATTCGATAGTATGAGCCAGATGATGGCAAATACCAGACCTAACCCTGACCTGACCGGTGTTATCCTCTAAAATATAGATTGAATCCAGGATTAACTGACAGTTTGAGTGTGGTGCCACATTACTACGTGATCCAACCCAGAAAGCGCCCAGTATCTGGCCAACAAATAGGTGAAAAATGCGAAAGTATGAGCCAGATGATGGCAAATACCAGACCTAACCCTGACCTAACCGGTGTTATCCTCTAAAATATATATTGAATCCAGGTTTAATTCACTGTTTGAGTGTGGTGCCACATTACTACGTGATACAACCCTGAAAGCGCCCAGTATCTGGCCAACAAGTAGGTGAAAAATGCGAAGGTATGAGACAGATGATGGCATATACCAGACCTAACCCTGACCTAACCGCTGTTATCCTCAAACTATAGATTGAATCCAGGATTAACTCACTGTTGCAGTGTGGCACCACATTACTACGTGATCCAAACCCGAAAACGCCCAGGATCTGGCCAACAGGTATGCGAAAAATTCGAAAGTATGAGCCAGATGATGGCAAATACCAGACCTAACCCTGACCTAACCGGTGTTATCCTCTAAAATATAGGTTGTATCCAGGTTTGACTCACTGTTGCAGTGTGAAACCACATTACTACGTGATCCAAATCAGAAAGCGCCCAGTATCTGGCCAACAAGTAGGTGAAAAATGCGAAAGTATGAGACAGATGATGGCAAATACCAGACCTAACCCTGACCTAACCGGTGTTATCCTCTAATATATAGATTCTATCCAGGTTTAGCTCACTGTTGCAGTGTGGCACCACATTACTACGGGATCCAGACCAGAAAACGCCCAGGATCTGGCCAACAGGTATGCGAAGAATTCGATAGTATCAGCCACATGATGGCAAATACCAGACCTAACCCCAACTTAACCGGTGTTACCCTCTAATGTATAGATCGAATCCAGGATTAACTCACTGTAGCAGTGTGGAACCACATTACTACGTGATCCAAATCAGAAAACGCCCTGGATCGGGCCAACAAGTATGCGAAAAATGCGAAAGTATGAGGCAGACTATGGCAAATACCAGACCTAACCCTGACCTAACCGGTGCTATCCTCTAAAATATAGATTGAATCCAGGTTTAACTCACTGTTTGAGTGTGGTGCCACATTACTACGTGATCCAACCCAGAAAGCGCCCAGTATCTGGCCAACAAGTAGGTGAAAAATGCGAAAGTATGAGACAGATGATGGCAAATACCAGACCTAACACTGACCTAACCGCTGTTATGCTCTAAGATATAGATTGAATCCAGGATTAACTCACTTTTGCGGTGTGGAACCACATTACTACGTGATCCAAACCAGAAAACGCCCAGGATCTGGCCAACAGGTATGCGAAGAATTCGATAGTATCAGCTACATGATGGCAAATACCAGACCTAACCCTGGCCTAACCGCTGTTATGCTCTAAAATATAGATTGAATCCAGGATTAACTCACTGTTGCAGTGTGGAACCACATTACTACGTGATCCAAACCAGAAGACGCCCATGATCTGGCCAAAAGGTATGCGAAAAATTCGATAGTGTGAGCCAGATGATGGCAAATACCAGACCTAACCCTGACCTGACCGATGTTATCCTCTAAAATATAGATTGAATCCAGGTTTAACTCACTGTTTGAGTGTGGTGCCACATTACTACGTGATACAACCCTGGAAGCGCCCAGAATCTGGCAAACAAGTAGGTGAAAAATGCGAAGGTATGAGACAGATGATGGCAAATACCAGACCTAACCCTGACCTAACCGGTGTTATCCTCTAATATATAGATTCTATCCAGGTTTAGCTCACTGTTGCAGTGTGGCACCGCATTACTACGTGATCCAGACCAGAAAACGCCCAGGATCTGGCCAACAGGT
This sequence comes from Colletes latitarsis, assembly GCF_051014445.1. Classification (NCBI taxonomy): domain Eukaryota; kingdom Metazoa; phylum Arthropoda; class Insecta; order Hymenoptera; family Colletidae; genus Colletes; species Colletes latitarsis. The sequence goes on from NC_135145.1 coordinate 28,496,712, forward strand.
ATGCGAAAAATTCGAAAGTATGAACCAGATGATGGCAAATACCAGACCTAACCCTGACCTAACCGGTGTTATCCTCTAAAATATTGGTTGTATCCAGGTTTAACTCACTGTTGCAGTGTGAAACCACATTACTACGCGATCCAAACCAGAAAACGCCCAGGACCTGGCCAGCAAGAGTGCGAAATATGCGAAAGTATGCGCCGGATGACGGCAAATACCAGACCTAACCCAGACCTAACCACTGTTATCCTCTAAAATATAGACTGAATCCAGGTTTAACTCACTGTTTCAGAGTGGTTTTACATTACTACGTGATCCAAACCAGAAAAGGCCCAGGATCTGGCTAACAAGTATGCGAAAAATGCGAAAGTTTGAGCCAGATGATGGCAAATACCAGACCTAACCCTGACCTAACCGGTATTATCCTCTAATATATAGATTCTATCCAGGTCTAACTCACTGTTGCAGTGTGGAACCACATTACTACGTGATCCAAATCAGAAAACGCCCTGGATCTGGCCAACAAGGATGCGAAAAATGCGAAAGTATGAGCCAGATGATGGCAAATACCAGACCTAACCCTGACCTAACCGGTGTTAACCTCTAATATATAGATTCTATCCAGGTTTAACTCACTGTTGCAGTGTGGAACCACATTACTACGTGATCCAAATCAGAAAACGCCCTGGATCTGGCCAACAAGTATGCGAAAAATGCGAAAGTATGAGCCAGATGATGGCAAATACCAGACCTAACCCTGACCTAACTGCTGTTATGTTCTAAAATATACATTGAATCCAGGTTTAACTCGCTGTTTGAGTGTGGTGCCACATTACAACGTGATACAACCCAGAAAGCGCCCAGTATCTGGCCAACAAGTATGCGAAAAATGCGAAAGTATGAGCCAGATGATGGCAAATACCAGACCTAACCCTGACCTAACCGGTGTTATCCTCTAAAACATAGATTGAATCCAGGGTTAACTCACTGTTTGAGTGTGATGCCACATTACTACGTGATACAACCCTGAAAGCGCCCAGTATCTGACCAACAAGTTTACGAAAAATGCGAAAGTATGAGCCTGATGATGGCAAATACCAGACCTAACCCCAACCTAACCGGTGTACCCCCTAATATATAGATCGAATTCAGGATTAACTCACTGTTGCAGTGTGGAACCACATTACTACGTGATCCAAACCAGAAAACGCCCAGGATCTGGCCGACAAGTATGCGAAAAATGCGAAAGTATGAGCCAGATGATGGCAAATACCAGACCTAACCCTGACCTAACCGGTGTTATCCTCTAAAATATAGATTGTATCCAGGTTAAACTCACTGTTGCGGTGTGGAACCACATTACTACGTGATCCAAATCAGAAAACGCCCTGGATCGGGCCAACAAGTATGCCAAAAATGCGAAAGTATGAGACAGATGATAGCAAATACCAGACCTAACACTGACCTAACCGGTGTTATGCTCTAAAATATAGAATGAATCCAGGATTAACTCACTGTTGCAGTGTGGAACCACATTACTACGTGATCCTAACCAGAAAACGCCCATGATCTGGCCAACAGGTATGCGAAAAATTCGATAGTATGAGCCAGATGATGGCAAATACCAGACCTAACCCTGACCTTACCGGTGTTATCCTCTAAAATATAGATTGAATCGAGGTTTAGCTCACTGTTTCAGAGTGGTTCTACATTACTACATGATCCAAACCAGAAAACGCCCTGGATCTGGCCAACAAGTATGCGAAAAATGCGACAGTATGAGGCAGACGATGGCAAATACCAGACCTAACCCTGACCTAACCGGTGCTATCCTCTAAAATATGGATTGAATCCAGGTTTAACTCACTGTTTGAGTGTGGTGCCACATTACTACGTGATCCAACCCAGAAAGCGCCCAGTATCTGGCCAACAAGTAGGTGAAGAATGCGAAAGTATGAGACAGATGACGGCAAATACCAGACCTAGCCCTGACCTAACCGCTGTTATGCTTTAAAATATAGATTGAATCCAGGATTAACTAACTGCTGCAGTGTGGAACCACATTACAACGTGATCCAAACCAGAAAACGCTCATGATCTGGCCAACAGGTATGCGTTAAATTCGATAGTATGAGCCAGATGATGGCAAATACCAGACCTAACCCTGACCTTACCGGTGTTATCCTCTAAAATATAGATTGAATCCAGGTTTAGCTCACTGTTTCAGAGTGGTTCTACATTACTACGTGATCCAAACCAGAAAACGCCCGGGATCTGGCCAACAAGTATGCGAAAAATGCGAAAGTATGAGCCAGACAATGGCAAATACCAAACCTAACCCTGACCTTACCGGTGTTATCCTCTAAAATATAGATTGAATCCAGGTTGAACTCACTGTTTGAGTGTGGTGCCACATTACTACGTGATACAACCCTGAAAGAGCCCAGTATCTGGCCAACAAGTAGGTGAAAAATGCGAAGGTATGAGACAGATGATGGCAAATACCAGACCTAACCCTGACCTAACCGGTGTTATCCTCTAATATATAGATTCTATCCAGGTTTAGCTCACTGTTGCAGTGTGGCACCACATTACTACGTGATCCAAACCAGAAAACGCCCAGGATCTGGCCAACAGGTATGCGAGAAATTTCTAATGTTACGAGCCAGATGATGGCAAATACCAGACCTAACCCTGACCTAACCGCTGTTATGCTCTAAAATATAGATTGAATCCAGGATTAACTCACTGTTGCAGTGTGGAACCACATTACTACGTGATCCAAACCAGAAAACGCCCATGATCTGGCCAAGAGGTATGCGAAAAATTCGATAGTATGAGCCAGATGATGGCAAATACCAGACCTAACCCTGACCTGACCGATGTTATCCTCCAAAATATAGATTGAATCCAGGTTTAACTCACTGTTTGAGTGTGGTGCTACATTACTACGTGATCCAACCCAGAAAGCGCCCAGTATCTGGCCAACAAGTAGGTGAAAAATGCGAAAGTATGAGCCAGATGATGGCAAATACCAGACCAAACCCTGACCTAACCGGTGTTATCCTCTAAAATATAGATTGAATCCAGGTTTAACTCACTGTTTGAGTGTGGTGCCACATTACTACGTGATACAACCCTGAAAGCGCCCAGTATCTGGCCAACAAGTAGATGAAAAATGCGAAGGTATGAGACAGATGATGGCAAATACCAGACCTAACCCTGACCTAACCGGTGTTATCCTCTAATATATAGATTCTATCCAGGTTTAGCTCACTGTTGCAGTGTGGCACCACATTACTACGTGATCCAAACCAGAAAACGCCCAGGATCTGGCCAACAGGTATGCGAAAAATTCGAAAGTATGTGCCAGATGATGGCAAATACCAGACCTTTCCCTGACCTAACCGGTGTTATCCTCTAAAATATAGATTGTATGCAGGTTAAACTCACTGTTGCAGTGTGGAACCACATTACTACGTGATCCAAATCAGAAAACGCCCAGGATCTGGCCAACAAGTATGCGAAAAATGCGAAAGTATGAGGCAGACGATGGCAAATACCAGAGCTAACCCTGACCTGACCGGTGTTATCCTCTAAAATATAGATTGTATCCAAGTTTAGCTCAATGTTGCAGTGTGGAACCACTTTACCACGTGATCCAAACCAGAAAACGCCCAGGATCTAACCAATAACTATGCGAAAAATTCGAAAGTATGAGACAGATGATGGCAAATACCAGACCTAACCCTGACCTAACCGCTGTTATCCTCTAAAATATACATTGAATCCAGGATTAACTCACTGTTGCAGTGTGGAACCACATTACTACGTGATTCGACCCAGAAAACGCCCAGGATCTGGCGAACAAGTATGCGAAAAATGCGAAAGTATGAGCCAGATGATGGCAAATACCAGACCTAACCCTGACCTAACCGCTGTTATGCTCTAAAATATAGATTGAATCCAGGATTAACTCACTGTTGCGGTGTGGAACCACGTTACTACGTGATCCAAACCAGAAAACGCCCAGGATCTGGCCAACAGGTATGCGGAAAATTCGAAAGTATCAGCCACATGATGGCAAATACCAGACCTAACCCTGACCTAACCGCTGTTATGCTCTATAATATAGATTGAATCCAGGATTAACTCACTGTTGCGGTGTAGAACCACATTACTACGTGATCCAAACCAGAAAACGCCCAGGATCTGGCCAACAGGTATGCGGAAAATTCGAAAGTATCAGCCACATGATGGCAAATACCAGACCTAACCCTGACCTAACCGGTGCTATCCTCTAAAATATGGATTGAATCCAGGTTTAACTCACTGTTTGAGTGTGGTGCCACATTACTACGTGATCCAACCCAGAAAGCGCCCAGTATCTGGCCAACAAGTAGGTGAAGAATGCGAAAGTATGAGACAGATGACGGCAAATACCAGACCTAACCCTGACCTAACCGCTGTTATGCTCTAAAATATAGATTGAATCCAGGATTAACTCACTGTTGCAGTGTGGAACCACATTATAACGTGATCCAAACCAGAAAACGCTCATGATCTGGCCAACAGGTATGCGTTAAATTCGATAGTATGAGCCAGATGATGGCAAATACCAGACCTAACCCTGACCTTACCGGTGTTATCCTCTAAAATATAGATTGAATCCAGGTTTACCTCACTGTTTCAGAGTGGTTCTACATTACTACGTGATCCAAACCAGAAAACGCCCGGGATCTGGCCAACAAGTATGCGAAAAATGCGAAAGTATGAGCCAGACAATGGCAAATACCAGACCTAACCCTGACCTTACCGGTGTTATCCTCTATAATATAGATTGAATCCAGGTTGAACTCACTGTTTGAGTGTGGTGCCACATTACTACGTGATACAACCCTGAAAGAGCCTAGTATCTGGCCAACAAGTAGGTGAAAAATGCGAAGGTATGAGACAGATGATGGCAAATACCAGACCTAACCCTGACCTAACCGGTGTTATCCTCTAATATATAGATTCTATCCAGGTTTAGCTCACTGTTGCAGTGTGGCACCACATTACTACGTGATCCAAACCAGAAAAAGCCCAGGATCTGGCCAACAGGTATGCGAAAAATTTCTAATGTTACGAGCCAGATGATGGCAAATACCAGACCTAACCCTGACCTAACCGCTGTTATGCTCTAAAATATAGATTGAATCCAGGATTAACTCACTGTTGCAGTGTGGAACCACATTACTACGTGATCCAAACCGGAAAACGCCCATGATCTGGCCAAAAGGTATGCGAAAAATTCGATAGTATGAGCCAGATGATGGCAAATACCAGACCTAACCCTGACCTGACCGATGTTATCCTCCAAAATATAGATTGAATCCAGGTTTAACTCACTGTTTGAGTGTGGTGCCACATACTACGTGATCCAACCCAGAAAGCGCCCAGTATCTGGCCAACAAGTAGGTGAAAAATGCGAAAGTATGAGCCAGATGATGGCAAATACCAGACCAAACCCTGACCTAACCGGTGTTATCCTCTAAAATATAGATTGAATCCAGGTTTAACTCACTGTTTGAGTGTGGTGCCACATTACTACGTGATACAACCCTGAAAGCGCCCAGTATCTGGCCAACAAGTAGATGAAAAATGCGAAGGTATGAGACAGATGATGGCAAATACCAGACCTAACCCTGACCTAACCGGTGCTATCCTCTAATATATAGATTCTATCCAGGTTTAGCTCACTGTTGCAGTGTGGCACCACATTACTACGTGATCCAAACCAGAAAACGCCCAGGATCTGGCCAACAGGTATGCGAAAAATTCGAAAGTATGAGCCAGATGATGGCACATACCAGACCGAACCCTGACCTAACCGGTGTTATCCTCTAAAATATAGGTTGTATCCAGGTTTAACTCACTGTTGCAGTGTGAAACCACATTACTACGCGATCCAAACCAGAAAGCGCCCAGTATCTGGCCAACAAGTAGGTGAAAAATGCGAAAGTATGAGACAGATGATGGCAAATACCAGACCACACCCTGACCTAACCGCTGTTATGCTCTAAAATATAGATTGAATCCAGGATTAACTCACTGTTGCGGTGTGGCACCACATTACTACGTGATCCAAACCAGAAAACGCCCAGGATCTGGCCAACAAGTAGGTGAAAAATGCGAAAGTATGAGACAGATGATGGCAAATACCAGACCTAACCCTGACCTAACCGCTGTTATGCTCTAAAATATAGATTGAATCCAGGATTAACTCACTGTTGCGGTGTGGAACCACATTACTACGTGATCCAAACCAGAAAACGCCCAGGATCTGGCCAACAAGTAGGTGAAAAATGCGAAAGTATGAGACAGATGATGGCAAATACCAGACCTAACCCTGACCTAACCGCTGTTATGCTCTAAAATATAGATTGAATCCAGGTTTAGCTCACTGTTGCAGTGTGGCACCACATTACTACGTGATCCAAACCAGAAAACGCCCAGGATCTGGCCAACAGGTATGCGAAAAATTCGAAAGTATGAGCCAGATGATGGCACATACCAGACCGAACCCTGACCTAACCGGTGTTATCCTGTTAAAATATAGGTTGTATCCAGGTTTAACTCACTGTTGCAGTGTGAAACCACATTACTACGCGATCCAAACCAGAAAGCGCCCAGTATCTGGCCAACAAGTAGGTGAAAAATGCGAAAGTATGAGACAGATGATGGCAAATACCAGACCTAACCCTGACCTAACCGCTGTTATGCTCTAAAATATAGATTGAATCCAGGATTAAGTCACTGTTGCGGTGTGGCACCACATTACTACGTGATCCAAACCAGAAAACGCCCAGGATCTGGCTAACAAGCATGCGAAAAATGCGAAAGTATGAGCCAGATGATGTCAAATATCAGACCTAATCCTGACCTAACCGGTGTTATCCTTTAAAATATAGATTGAATCCAGGCTTAACTCATGTGGCAGTGTGGTACCACATTACTACGTGATACAAACCAGAAAACGCCCTGGATCTGGCCAACAAGTATGCGAAAAATGCGAAAGTATGAGCCAGATGATGGCTAATACCAGACCTAACCCTGACCTAACCCGTGTTATCCTCTAAAATATAGATTGTATCCAGGTTTAACTCTCTGTTGCAGTGTGGAACCACATTACTACGTGATCCAACCCAGAAAACGCCCAGGATCTTGCCAACAAGTATGCGAACAATTCGAAAGTATGAGCCAGATGATGGCAAATACCAGACCTAACCCTGACCTAACCGGTGTTATCCTCTAAAATATAGATTGAATCCAGGTTTAACTCACTGTTTCAGACTGGTTCTACATACCTACGTGATCCAAACCAGAAAACGCCCAGGATCTGGCCAACAAGTATGCGAAAAATGCGAAAGTATGAGCCAGATGATGGCAAATACCAGACCTAACCCCGACCTAACCGGTGTTACCTTCTAATATATAGATCGAATCCAGGATTAACTCACAGTTTCAGTGTGGTACCACATTACTACGTGAACCAAACCAGAAAACGCCCAGGATCTGGCCAACAAGTATGCGAAAAATGCGAAAGTATGAGGCAGACGATGACAAATACCAGAGCTAACCCTGACCTGACCGGTGTTATCCTCTAAAATATAGATTGTATCCAAGTTTAGCTCAATGTTGCAGTGTGGAACCACTTTACCACGTGATCCAAACCAGAAAACGCCCAGGATCTAACCAATAACTATGCGAAAAATTCGAAAGTATGAGACAGATGATGGCAAATACCAGACCTAACCCTGACCTAACCGCTGTTATCCTCTAAAATATACATTGAATCCAGGATTAACTCACTGTTGCAGTGTGGAACCACATTACTACGTGATTCGACCCAGAAAACGCCCAGGATCTGGCGAACAAGTATGCGAAAAATGCGAAAGTATGAGCCAGATGATGGCAAATACCAGACCTAACCCTGACCTAACCGGTGTTATCCTCTAAAATATAGATTGTATCAAGGTTTAACTCACTGTTGCAGTGTGGAAACACATTACTACGTGATCCAAACCAGAAAACGCCCAGGATCTGGCCAACAAGTATGCGAAAAATGCGAAGGTATGAGCCAGATGATGGCAAATACCAGACCTTACCCTGACCTAACCGGTGTTATCCTATAAAATATAGATTGTATCCAGGTTTAACTCACTGTTGCAGTGTGGAATCACATTACTACGTGATCCAAACCAGAAAACGCCCAGGATCTGGACAACAAGTATGCGAAAAATGCGAATGTATGAGCCAGATGATGGCAAATACCAGACCTAACCCTGACCTAACCGGTGTTATCCTCTAAAATATAGATTGAATCCAGGGTTAACTCATGTGGCAGTGTGGCACCAGATTACTACGTAATCCAAACCAGAAGAAGCCCAGGATCTGGACATCAAGTGTGCGAAAAATGCGAAAGCATGAGCCAGATGATGGCAAATACCAGATCTAACCCAAACCTAACCGGTGTTACCCTCTAATATATAGGTCGAATCCAGGATTAACTCACTGTTTCAGTGTGGTACCACATTACTACGTCATCCGGACCAGAAAGCGCCCAGGATCTGGCCAACAGGTATGCGAAAAATTCGATAGTATGAGCCAGATGATGGCAAATACCAGGCCTATCCCTGACCTAACCGGTGTTATCCTCTAAAATATAGATTGAATCCAGGGTTAACTCACTGTTTCAGATAGGTTCTACATTACTACGTGATCCAAACCAGAAAACGCCCAGGATTTGGCCAACAGGTATGCGAAAAATACGTAAGTATGAGCCAGATGATGGCAAATACCAGACCTAACCCTGACCTAACCGGTGTTATCCTCTAAGATATAGATTGAATCCAGGTTTAACTCACTGTTCGAGTGTGTTGCCACATTACTACGTGATCCAACCCAGAAAGCGCCCAGGATCTGGCCAACAAGTATGTGAAAAATGCGAAATTATGAGCCAGATGATGGCAAATACCAGACCTTACCCTGACCTAACCGGTGTTATCCTCTAAAATATAGATTGAATCCAGGATTAACTCACTGTTGCAGTGTGGAACCACATTACTACGTGATCCAAACCCGAAAACGCCCAGGATCTGGCCAACAGGTATGCGAAAAATTCGAAAGCATGAGCCAGATGATGGCAAATACCAGACCTAACCCTGACCTAACCGGTGTTATCCTCTAAAATATAGATTGTATCCAGGTTTAACTCATGTGGCAGTGTGGTACCACATTACTACGTGGTCCAAACCAGAAAACTCGCAGGATCTGGCTAACAAGTATGCGAAAAATGCGAAAGTATGAGCCAGATGATGGCAAATACCAGACCTATCCCTGACCTAACCGGTGTTATCCTCTAAAATATAGATTGAATCCAGGTTTAACTCACTGTTTGAGTGTGGTGCCACATTACTACGTGATCCAACCCAGAAAACGCCCAGGATCTGGCCAACAAGTATGTGAAAAATGCGAAATTATGAGCCAGATGATGGCAAATACCAGACCTTACACTGACCTAACCGGTGTTATCCTCTAAAATATAGATTGTATCCAGGTTTACCTCTCTGTTGCAGTGTGGAATCACATTAATACGTGATCCAAACCAGAAAACGCCCAGGATCCGGCCAACAAGTATGCGAAAAATGCGAATGTATGAGCCAGATGATGGCAAATACCAGACCTAACCCTGACCTAACCGGTGTTATCCTCTAAAATATAGATTGAATCCAGGGTTAACTCATGTGGCAGTGTGGTACCACATTACTACGTGATCCAAACCAGAAAACGCCCAGGATCTTGCCAACAAGTATGCGAACAATTCGAAAGTATGAGCCAGATGATGGCAAATACCAGACCTATCCCTGACCTAACCGGTGTTATCCTCTAAAATATAGATTGAATCCAGGTTTAACTCACTGTTCGAGTGTGTTGCCACATTACTACGTGATCCAACCCAGAAAGCGCCCAGTATCTGGCCAACAAGTAGGTGAAAAATGCGAAAGTATCACACAGATGACGGCAACTACGTGACCTAACCCTGACCTAACCGCAGTTATCCTCTAAAATATAGATTGAATCCAGGATTAACTCACTGTTGCAGTGTGGAACCACATTACTACGTGATCCAAACCCGAAAACGCCCAGGATCTGGCCAACAGGTATGCGAAAAATTCGAAAGCATGAGCCAGATGATGGCAAATACCAGACCTAACCCAAACCTAACCGGTGTTACCCTCTAATATATAGGTCGAATCCAGGATTAACTCACTGTTTCAGTGTGGTACCACATTACTACGTCATCCGAACCAGGAAGCGCCCAGGATCTGGCCAACAGGTATGCGAAAAATTCGATAGTATGAGCCAGATGACGACAAATACCAGACGTAACCCTGACCTAACCGGTGTTATCCGCTAAAATATAGATTGAGTCCAGGTTTAACTCACTGTTGCAGTGTGGAACCACATTACTACGTGATCCGACCCATAAACGCCCAGGATCTGGCCAACAAGTATGCGAAAAATGCGAAATTATGAGCCAGATGATGGCAAATACCAGACCTAACCCTGACCTAACCGGTGTTATCCTCTAAGATATAGATTGAATCCAGGGATAACTCACTGTTGCAGTGTGGAACCACATTACTACGTGATCCGACCCATAAACGCCCAGGATCTGGCCAACAAGTATGCGAAAAATGCGAAATTATGAGCCAGATGATGGCAAATACCAGACCTTACCCTGACCTAACCGGTGTTATCCTCTAAAATATAGATTGAATCCAGGTTTAACTCACTGTTTCAGACTGGTTCTACATACCTACGTGATCCAAACCAGAAAACGCCCAGGATCTGGCCAACAAGTATGCGAAAAATGCAAAGTATGAGCCAGATGATGGCAAATACCAGACCTAACCCCGACCTAACCGGTGTTACCTTCTAATATATAGATCGAATCCAGGATTAAATCACAGTTTCAGTGTGGTACCACATTACTACGTGAACCAAACCAGAAAACGCCCAGGATCTGGCCAACAAGTATGCGAAAAATGCGAAAGTATGAGGCAGACGATGGCAAATACCAGAGCTAACCCTGACCTGACCGGTGTTATCCTCTAAAATATAGATTGTATCCAAGTTTAGCTCAATGTTGCAGTGTGGAACCACTTTACCACGTGATCCAAACCAGAAAACGCCCAGGATCTAACCAATAAGTATGCGAAAAATGCGAAACTATGAGCCAGATGATGGCAAATACCAGACCTAACCCTGACCTAACCGATGTTATCCTCTAAAATATAGATTGAATCCATGATTAACTCACTGTTTCAGTGTGGTACCATAATACTACGTGATCCAAACCAGAAAACGCCCAGGATCTGGCCAACGAGTATGCGAAAATTGCGAAAGCATGAGCCAGATGATGGCAAATACCAGACCTAACCCAAACCTAACCGGTGTTACCGTCTAATATATAGATCGAATCCAGGTTCAACTCACTGTTTGAGTGTGGTGCCACATTACTACGTGATCCAACCCAGAAAACGCCCAGTATCTGGCCAACAAGTAGGTGAAAAATGCAATAGTATGAGACAGATGATGGCAAATACCAGACCCAACCCTGACCTAACCGATGTTATCCTCTAAAATATAGATTGAATCCATGATTAACTCACTGTTTCAGTGTGGTACCATATTACTACGTGATCCAAACCAGAAAACGCCCAGGATCTGGCCAACGAGTATGCGAAAATTGCGAAAGCATGAGCCAGATGATGGCAAATACCAGACCTAACCCAAACCTAACCGGTGTTACCGTCTAATATATAGATCGAATCCAGGATTACTTCAGTGTTTCAGTGCGGTACCACACTACTACCTGATCCAACCCAGAAAACGCCCAGGATCTGGCCAACAAGTATGCGAAAAATGCGAAAATATGAGCCAGATTATGGCAAATACCAGACCTATCCCTGACCTAACCGGTGTTACCCTCTAATATATAGATCGAATCCAGGATTAACTCACGGTTCCAGTGTGGTACCACATTACTACGTGATCCAAACCAGAAAACGCCCTGAATCTGGCCAACAAGTATGCGAAAAATGCGAAAGTATGAGTCAGATGATGGCAAATACCAGACCTAACCAGTGTTATCCTCTAAAATATAGATTGTATCCAGGTTTAACTCACTGATGAAGTGAGGAACCACATTACCACGTGATCCAAACCAGAAAACGCCCAGTATCTGGCCAAGAAGTATGCGAAAAATGCGAATGTATGAGCCAGATGATGGCAAATACCAGACCTAACCCTGACCTAACCGGCGTTACCCTCTAATATATAGATCGTATCCAGGATTAACTCACTGTTTCAGTGTGGTACCACATTACTACGTGATCCAAACCAGAAAACGCCATGGATCTGGCCAACAAGTATGCGAAAAATGCGAAAGTATGAGCCAAATGATGCCAAATACCAGACCTAACCCTGACCTAACCGGTGTTATCCTCTAAAATATAGATTGAATCCAGGGTTAACTCATGTGGCAGTGTGGCACCACATTACTACGTAATCCAAACCAGAAGAAGCCCAGGATCTGGCCATCAAGTATGCGAAAAATGCGAAAGCATGAGCCAGATGATGGCAAATACCAGATCTAACCCAAACCTAACCGGTGTTACCCTCTAATATATAGGTCGAATCCAGGATTAACTCACTGTTTCAGATAGGTTCTACATTACTACGTGATCCAAACCAGAAAACGCCCAGGATCTGGACAACAGGTATGCGAAAAATACGTAAGTATGAGCCAGATGATGGGAAATACCAGACCTAACCCTGACCTAACCGGTGTTATCCTCTAAGATATAGATTGAATCCAGGTTTAACTCACTGTTCGAGTGTGGTGCCACATTACTACGTGATCCAACCCAGAAAGCGCCCAGTATCTGGCCAACAAGTAGGTGAAAAATGCGAAAGTATCAGACAGATGACGGCAAATACGAGACCTAACCCTGACCTAACCGCAGTTATCCTCTAAAATGTAGATTGAATCCAGGATTAACTCATAGTTTCAGTGTGGTACCACATTACTACGTAATCCAAACTAGAAAACGCCCTGGATCTGGCCAACAAGTATGCGAAAAATGCGAAAGTACGAGGCAGACGATGGCAAATACCAGACCTAACCCTGACCTAACCGGTGTTATCCTCTAAGATATAGATTGAATCCAGGTTTAACTCACTGTTCGAGTGTGGTGCCACATTACTACGTGATCCAACCCAGAAAGCGCCCAGTATCTGGCCAACAAGTAGGTGAAAAATGCGAAAGTATCAGACAGATGACGGCAAATACGAGACCTAACCCTGACCTAACCGCAGTTATCCTCTAAAATATAGATTGAATCCAGGATTAACTCATAGTTTCAGTGTGGTTCCACATTACTACGTAATCCAAACTAGAAAACGCCCTGGATCTGGCCAACAAGTATGCGAAAAATGCGAAAGTACGAGGCAGACGATGGCAAATACCAGACCTAACCCTGACCTAACCGGTGTTATCCTCTAAGATATAGATTGAATCCAGGTTTAACTCACTGTTCGAGTGTGGTGCCACATTACTACGTGATCCAACCCAGAAAGCGCCCAGTATCTGGCCAACAAGTAGGTGAAAAATGCGAAAGTATGAGACAGATGATGGCGAATACCAGACCTAACGCTGACCTACCCGCTGTTATCCTCTAAAATATAGATTGAATCCAGGATTAACTCACTGTTGCAGTGTGGAACCACATTACTACGTGATCCGACCCAGAAAACGCCCAGGATCTGGCCAACAAGTATGCGAAAGATGCGAAATTATGAGCCAGATGAAGGCAAAAACCAGACCTAACCCTGACCTAACCGGTGTTATCCTCTAAAATATAGATTGAATCCAGGGTTAACTCATGTGGCAGTGTGGTACCACATTACTACGTGATCCAAACCAGAAAACGCGCTGGATCTGGCCAACAAGTATGCGAAAAATGCGAAAGCATGAGCCAGATGATGGCAAATACCAGACCTAACCCAAACCTAACCGGTGTTACCCTCTAATATATAGGTCGAATCCAGGATTAACTCACTGTTTCAGTGTGGTACCACATTACTACGTCATCCGAACCAGGAAGCACCCAGGATATGGCCAACAGTTATGCGAAAAATACGATAGTATGAGCCAGATGACGGCAAATACCAGTCGTAACCCTGACCTAACCGGTGTTATCCTCTAAAATATAGATTGAGTCCAGGTTTAACTCACTGTTTCAGAGTGGTTCTACATTACTACGTGATCCAAACCTGAAAACGCCCAGGATCTGGCTAACAAGTATGCGAAAAATGCGTAAGTATGAGCCGGATGATGGCAAATACCAGACCTAACCCTGACCTAACCCGTGTTATCCTCTAAAATATAGATTGTATCCAGGTTTAACTCTCTGTTGCAGTGTGGAACCACATTACTACGTGATCCAACCCAGAAAACGCCCAGGATCTTGCCAACAAGTATGCGAACAATTCGAAAGTATGAGCCAGATGATGGCAAATACCAGACCTAACCCAAACCTAACCGGTGTTACCCTCTAATATATAGGTCGAATCCAGGATTAACTCACTGTTTCAGTGTGGTACCACATTACTACGTCATCCGAACCAGGAAGCGCCCAGGATATGGCCAACAGTTATGCGAAAAATACGATAGTATGAGCCAGATGATGTCAAATATCAGACCTAATCCTGACCAAACCGGTGTTATCCTCTAAAATATAGATTGAATCCAGGCTTAACTCATGTGGCAGTGTGGTACCACATTACTACGTGATCCAAACCAGAAAACGCCCTGGATCTGGCCAACAAGTATGCGAAAAATGCGAAAGTATGAGACAGATGATGGCTAATACCAGACCTAACCCTGACCTAACCCGTGTTATCCTCTAAAATATAGATTGTATCCAGGTTTAACTCTCTGTTGCAGTGTGGAACCACATTACTACGTGATCCAACCCAGAAAACGCCCAGGATCTTGCCAACAAGTATGCGAACAATTCGAAAGTATGAGCCAGATGATGGCAAATACCAGACCTAACCCTGACCTAACCGGTGTTATCCTCTAAAATATAGATTGAATCCAGGTTTAACTCACTGTTTCAGGCTGGTTCTACATACCTACGTGATGCAAACCAGAAAACGCCCAGGATCTGGCCAACAAGTATGCGAAAAATGCGAAAGTATGAGCCAGATGATGGCAAATACCAGACCTAACCCTGACCTAACCGGTGTTACCGTCTAATATATAGATCGAATCCAGGATTACTTCAGTGTTTCACTGCGGTACCACACAACTACCGGATCCGACCCAGAAAACGCTCAGGATCTGGCCAACAAGTATGCGAAAAATGCGTAAATATGAGCCAGATTATGGCAAATACCAGACCTATCCCTGACCTAACCGGTGTTACCCTCTAATATATAGATCGAATCCAGGATTAACTCACGGTTTCAGTGTGGTACCACATTACTACGTGATCCAAACCAGAAAACGCCCTGAATCTGGCCAACAAGTATGCGAAAAATGCGAAAGTATGAGCCAGATGATGGCAAATACCAGACCTAACCCTGACCTAACCGGTGTAATCCTCTAAAATATAGATTGAATCCAGGTTTAACTCACTGTTGCAGTGTGGAACCACATTACCACGTGATCCAAACCAGAAAACGCCCAGGATCTAGCCTACAAGTATGCGAAAAATGCGAAAATATGAGACAGATGATGGCAAATACCAGAACTAACGCTGACCTAGCCGGTGTTATCCTCTAAAATACAGATTGTATCCAAGTTTAGCTCACGGTTTCAGTGTGGTACCACATTACTACGTGATCCAAACCAGAAAACGCCCTGAATCTGGCCAACAAGTATGCGAAAAATGCGAAAGTATGAGCCAGATGATGGCAAATACCAGACCTAACCCTGACCTAACCGGTGTAATCCTCTAAAATATAGATTGAATCCAGGTTTAACTCACTGTTGCAGTGTGGAACCACATTACCACGTGATCCAAACCAGAAAACGCCCAGGATCTAGCCTACAAGTATGCGAAAAATGCGAAAGTATGAGACAGATGATGGCTAATACCAGACCTAACCCTGACCTAACCCGTGTTATCCTCTAAAATATAGATTGTATCCAGGTTTAACTCTCTGTTGCAGTGTGGAACCACATTACTACGTGATCCAAACCAGGAAACACCCAGGATCTGGCCAACAAGTATGCGAAAAATGCGAAAGCATGAGCCAGATGATGGCAAATACCAGACCTAACCCTGACCTAACCGGTGTTATCCTCTAAAATATAGATTGAGTCCAGGTTTAACTCACTGTTTCAGAGTGGTTTCTACATTACTACGTGATCCAAACCAGAAAACGCCCAGGATCTGGCTAACAAGTATGCGAAAAATGCGTAAGTATGAGCCAGATGATGGCAAATACCAGACCTAACCCTGACCTAACCGGTTTTATCCTCTAAAATATAGATTGAATCCAGGTTTATCTCACTGTTTGAGTGTGGTGCCACATTACTACGTGATCCAACCCAGAAAGCGCCCAGTATCTGGCCAGCAAGTAGGTGAAAAATGCGAAAGTATGAGACAGATGATGGCAAATACCAGAGCTAACCGTGACCTGACCGGTGTTATCCTCCAAAATATAGATTGAATCCAGGATTAACTCACTGTTGCAGTGTGGAACCACATTACTACGTGATCCAAACCAGAAAACGCCCAGTGTCTGGCCAACAGGTATGCGAAGAATACGAAAGTATGAGCCAGATGATGGCAAATACCAGACCTATCCCTGACCTAACCGGTGTTATCCTCTAAAATATAGATTGAATCCAGGGTTAACTCACTGTTTCAGAGAGGTTCTACCTTACTACGTGATCCAAACCAGAAAACGCCCAGGATCTGGCCAACGAGTATGCGAAAATTGCGAAAGCATGAGCCAGATGATGGCAAATACCAGACCTAACCCAAACCTAACCGGTGTTACCGTCTAATATATAGATCGAATCCAGGATTAACTCACAGTTTCAGTGTGGTACCACATTACTACGTGATCCAAACCAGAAAACGCCCAGGATCTGGCCAACAAGTATGCGAAAAATGCGAAAGTATGAGGCAGACGATGGCAAATACCAGAGCTAACCCTGACATGACCGGTGTTATCCTCTAAAATGTAGATTGAATCCAAGTTTAGCACAATGTTGCAGTGTGGAACCACATTACTACGTGATCCAAACCAGGAAACGCCCAGGATCTCGCCAATAAGTATGCGAAAAATGCGAAACTATGAGCCAGATGAAGGCAAATACCAGACCTAACCCTGACCTAGCCAGTGTTATCCTCTAAAATATAGATTGAATCCAGGTTCAACTCACTGTTTGAGTGTGGTGCCACATTACTACGTGATCCAAACCAGAAATCGCCCAGGATCTGGCCAACAAGTATGCGTAAAATGCGAAAGTATGAGGCAGACGATGGCAAATACCAGACCTAACCCTGACCTAACAGGTGTTATCCTCTAAAATATAGATTGAATCCAGGTTTAACTCACAGTTTGAGTGTGGTGCCACATTACTACGTGATCCAAACAAGAAAACGCCCAGGATCTGGCCAACAGGTAGGCGAAAAATGCGAAACTGTGAACCAGATGATGGCAAATACCAGACCTAACCCAGACCTAGCCGGTGTTATCCTCTAAAATATAGATTGAATCCAGGTTTAACTCACAGTTTGAGTGTGGTGCCACATTACTACGTGATCCAAACTAGAAAACGCCCAAGATCTTGCCAACAAGTATGCGAACAATTCGAAAGTATGAGCCAGATGATGGCAAATACCAGACCTAACCCTGACCTAACCGGTGTTATCCTCTAAAATATAGATTGAATCCAGGTTTAACTCACTGTTGCAGTGTGGAACCACATTACCACGTGATCCAAACCAGAAAACGCCCGGGATCTAGCCTATAAGTGTGCGAAAAATGCGAAAATATGAGACAGATGATGGCAAATACCAGACCTAACCCTGACCTAGCCGGTGTTAGCCTCTAAAATATAGATTGAATCCAGGTTTAACTCACTGTTTCAGACAGGTTCTACATTCCTACCTAATCCGAACCAGAAAACGCCCAGGATCTGGCCAACAAGTATGCGTAAAATGCGAAAGTATGAGGCAGACGGTGGCAAATACCAGAGCTAACCCTGACCTAACCGGTGTTATCCTCTAAAATATAGATTGAATCCAGGTTCAACTCACTGTTTGAGTGTGGTGCCACATTACTACGTGATCCAAACCAGAAATCGTCCACGATCTGGCCAACAAGTATGCGTAAAATGCGAAAGTATGAGGCAGACGATGGCAAAAACCAGAGCTAACCCTGACCTAACCGGTGTTAGCCTCTAAAATATAGATTGAATCCAGGTTTAACTCACTGTTTCAGACTGGTTCTACATTCCTACCTAATCCGAACCAGAAAACGCCCAGGATCTGGCCAACTAGTATGCGTAAAATGCGAAAGTATGAGGCAGACGGTGGCAAATACCAGAGCTAACCCTGACCTAACCGGTGTTATCCTCTAAAATATAGATTGAATCCAGGTTCAACTCACTGTTTGAGTGTGGTGCCACATTACTACGTGATCCAAACCAGAAAACGCCCAGGATCTAGCCAATAAGTATGCGAAAAATGCGAAACTATGAGCCAGATGATGGCAAATACCAGACCAAACCCTGACCTAGCCGGTGTTAGCCTCTAAAATATAGATTGAATCCAGGTTTAACTCACTGTTTCAGACTGGTTCTACATTCCTACCTAATCCGAACCAGAAAACGCCCAGGATCTGGCCAACAAGTATGCGTAAAATGCGAAAGTATGAGGCAGACGGTGGCAAATACCAGAGCTAACCCTGACCTAACCGGTGTTATCCTCTAAAATATAGATTGAATCCAGGTTCAACTCACTGTTTGAGTGTGGTGCCACATTACTACGTGATCCAAACCAGAAATCGCCCACGATCTGGCCAACAAGTATGCGTAAAATGCGAAAGTATGAGGCAGACGATGGCAAATACCAGAGCTAACCCTGACCTAACCGGTGTTATCCTCTAAAATATAGATTGAATCCAGGTTCAACTCACTGTTTGTGTGTGGTGCCACATTACTACGTGATCCAAACCAGAAATCGCCCACGATTTGGCCAACAAGTATGCGTAAAATGCGAAAGTATGAGGCAGACGATGGCAAATGCCAGAGCTAACTCTGACCTAACCGGTGTTATCCTCTAAAATATAGATTGAATCCAGGTTCAACTCACTGTTTGAGTGTGGTGCCACATTACTACGTGATCCAAACCAGAAATCGCCCACGATCTGGCCAACAAGTATGCGTAAAATGCGAAAGTATCAGGCAGACGATGGCAAATACCAGAGCTAACCCTGACCTAACCGTTGTTATCCTCTAAAATATAGTTTGTATCCAGGTTTAACACATTGTTGCAGTGTGGAACCACATTACTACGTGATCCGAACCAGGAAACGCCCAGGATCTCGCCAATAAGTATGCGAAAAATGCGAAACTGTGAGCAAGATGAAGGCAAATACCAGACCTAACCCTGACCTAGCCGGTGTTATCCTCTAAAATATAGATTGAATCCAGGTTCAACTCACTGTTTGAGTGTGGTGCCACATTACTACGTGATCCAAACCAGAAATCGCCCAGGACCTGCCAACAAGTATGCGTAAAATGCGAAAGTATGAGGCAGACGATGGCAAATACCAGACCTAACCCTGACCTAACGGGTGTTATCCTCTAAAATATAGATTGAATCCAGGTTTAACTCACTGTTTGAGTGCGGTGCCACATTACTACGTGATCCAACCCAGAAAGCGCCCAGTATCTGGCCAACAAGTAGGTGAAAAATGCGAAAGTATCTGACAGATGACGGCAAATACCAGACCTAACCCTGACCTAACCGCTGTTATGCTCTAAAATATAGATTGAATCCAGGATTAACTCACTGTTGCAGTGTGGAACAACATTACTACGTGATCCAAACCAGGAAACGCCCAGGATCTGGCCAATAGGTATGCGAAAAATGCGAAACTGTGAGCCAGATGATGGCAAATACCAGACCTAACCCAGACCTAGCCGGTGTTACCCTCTAAAATATAGATTGAATCCAGGTTTAACTCACTGTTTGAGTGTGGTGCCACATTACTACGTGATCCAAACCAGAAAACGCCCAAGATCTTGCCAACAAGTATGCGAACAATTCGAAAGTTTGAGCCAGATGATGGCAAATACCAGACCTAACCCTGACCTAACCTGTGTTATCCTCTAAAATATAGATTGAATCCAGGTTTAACTCATGTGGCAGTGTGGTACCACATTACTACGAGATCCAAACCAGAAAACGCCCTGGATCTGGCCAACAAGTATGCGAAAAATGCGCGGCTATGAGCCAGATGATGGCAAATACCAGACCTAACCCTGACCTAACCGGCGTTACCCTCTAGTATATAGATCGTATCCAGGATTAACTCACTGTTTCAGTGTGGTGCCACATTACTACGTGATCCAAACCAGAAAACGCCCTGAATCTGGCCAGCAAGTATGCGAAAAATGCGAAAGTATGAGCCAAATGATGCCAAATACCAGACCTAACCCTGACCTGACCGGTGTTATCCTCTAAAATATAGATTGAATCCAGGTTTAACTCACTGTTTCAGACCGGTTCTACATTCCAACGTGATCCAAACCAGAAAACGCCCAGGATCTGGCCAACAAGTATTTGAAAAATGCGAAAATATGAGCCAGATTATGGCAAATACCAGACCTATCCCTGACCTAACCGGTGTTACCCTCTAATATATAGATCGAATCCAGGATTAACTCACGGTTTCAGTGTGGTACCACATTACTACGTGATCCAAACCAGAAAACGCCCTGAATCTGGCCAACAAGTATGCGAAAAATGCGAAAATATGAGGCAGACGATGGCAAATACCAGAGTTAACCCTGACCTAACCGGTGTTATCCTCTAAAATATAGATTGAATCCAGGCTCAACTCACTGTTTGCGTGTGGAAGCACAATACTACGTGTTCCAAACCAGAAAACGCCCAGGATCTGGCCAAAAAGTATACGAAAAATTCTAAAGTATGAGCCAGATGATGGCAAATACCAGACCTAACCCTGACCTAACCGGTGTTATCCTCTAAAATATAGATTGAATCCAGGTTTAACTCACAGTTGCAGTGTGGAACCACATTACCACGTGATCCAAACCAGAAAACGCCCGGGATCTAGCCTATAAGTATGCGAAAAATGCGAAAATATGAGACACATGATGGCAAATACCAGACCTAACCCTGACCTAGCCGGTGTTATCCTCTAAAATATAGATTGAATCCAGGTTTAACTCACTGTTTCAGGCTGGTTCTACATTCCTACGTGATCCAAACCAGAAAACGCCAAGGATCTGGCCAACAAATATGCGTAAAATGCGAAAGTATGAGGCAGACGATGGCAAATACCAGAGCTAACCCTGACCTAACCGGTGTTATCCTCTAAAATATAGATTGCATCCAGGTTTAACACACTGTTGCAGTGTGGAACCGCATTACTACGTGATCCAAACCAGAAAACGCCCTGGATCTGGCCAACAAATATGCGTAAAATGCGAAAGTATGAGGCAGACTATGGCAAATACCGGAGCTAAATCTGACCTAACCGGTGTTATCCTCTAAAATATAGATTGAATCCAGGTTCAACTCACTGTTTGAGTGTGGTGCCACATTACTACGTGATCCAAACCAGAAATCGCCCAGGATCTGGCCAACAAGTATGCGTAAAATGCGAAGGTATGAGGCAGACGATGGCAAATACCAGAGCTAACCCTGACCTAACCGGTGTTATCCTTTAAAATATAGATTGTATCCAGGTTTAACACACTGTTGCAGTGTTGAACCACATTACTACGTGATCCAAACCAGGAAACGCCCAGGATCTCGCCAATAAGTATGCGAAAAATGCGAAGCTATGAGCCAGATGATGGCAAATACCAGACCTAACCCTGACCTAGCCGGTGTTATCCTTGAAAATATAGATTGAATCCAGGTTCAACTCACTGTTTGAGTGTGGTGCCACATTACTACGTGATCCAAACCAGAAAACGCCCAGGATCTGGCCAACAAGTATGCGTAAAATGCGAAAGTATGAGGCAGACGATGGCAAATACCAGAGCTAACCCTGACCTAACCGGTGTTATCCTCTAAAATATAGATTGAATCCAGGTTCAACTCACTGTTTGAGTGTGGTGCCACATTACTACGTGATCCAATCCAGAAAACGCCCAGTATTTGGCCAACGAGTATGCGAAATTGCGAAAGCAAGAGGCAGACGATGGCAAATACCAGAGCTAACCCTGACCTAACCGGTGTTATCCTCTAAAATATAGATTGCATCCAGGTTTAACACACTGTTGCAGTGTGGAACCACATTACTACGTGATCCAAACCAGAAAACGCGCTGGATCTGGCCAACAATTATGCGAAAAATGCGAATGTATGAGGCAGACGATGGCAAGTACCAGAGCTAACCCTGACCTAACCGGTGTTATCCTCTAAAATATAGATCGAATCCAGGTTCAACTCACTGTTTGGGTGTGGTGCCACATTACTACGTGATCCAACCCAGAAAACGCCCAGTATCTGGCCAACAAGTAGGTGAAAAATGCAATAGTATGAGACAGATGATGGCAAATACCAGACCTTACCCTGACCTAACCGATGTTATCCTCTAAAATATAGATTGAATCCAGGATTAACTCACTGTTTCAGTGTGGTACCATATTACTACGTGATCCAGACCAGAAAACGCCCAGGATCTGGCCAACTAGCATGCTAAAATTGCGAAAGTATGAGCCACATTATGGCAAATACCAGACCTAACCCAAACCTAACCGGTGTTACCTTCTAATATATAGATCGAATCCAGGATTACTTCACTGTTTCAGTGCAGCTCCACACTACTACCTGATCCAACCCAGAAAACGCCCAGGATCTGGCCAACAAGTATGCGAAAAATGCGAAAATATGAGCCAGATGATGGCAAATACCAGACCAAACCCTGACCTAGCCGATGTTAGCCTCTAAAATATAGATTGAATCCAGGTATAACTCACTGTTTCAGACTGGTTCTACATTCCTACGTGATCCAAACCAGAAAACGCCCAGGATCTGGCCAACAAATATGCGTAAAATGCGAAAGTATGAGGCAGAATATGGCAAATACCGGAGCTAAATCTGACCTAACCGGTGTTATCCTCTAAAATATAGATTGAATCCAGGCTCAACTCACTGTTTGAGTGTGGTGCCACATTACTACGTGATCCAAACCAGAAATCGCCCAGGATCTGGCCAACAAGTATGCGTAAAATGCGAAAGTATGAGGCAGACGATGGCAAATACCAGAGCTAACCCTGACCTAACCGGTGTTATCCTCTAAAATATAGATTGTATCCAGGTTTAACACACTGTTGCAGTGTGGAACCACATTACTACGTGATCCAAACCAGGAAACGCCCAGGATCTCGCCAATAAGTATGCGAAAAATGCGAAACTATGAGCCAGATGAAGGCAAATACCAGACCTAACCCTGACCTAGCCGGTGTTATCCTCTAAAATATAGATTGAATCCAGGTTCAACTCACTGTTTGAGTGTGGTGCCACATTACTACGTGATCCAAACCAGAAATCGCCCAGGATCTGGCCAACTAGTATGCGTAAAATGCGAAAGTATGAGCCAGATGATGCAAATACCAGACCTAACCCTGACCTAACCGGTGTTACCTTCTAATATATACATCGAATCCAGGATTAACTCACAGTTTCAGTGTGGTACCACATTACTACGTGATCCAAACCAGAAAACGCCCAGGATCTGGCCAACAAGTATGCGTAAAATGCGAAAGTATGAGGCAGACGATGGCAAATACCGGAGCTAAATCTGACCTAACCGGTGTTATCCTCTAAAATATAGATTGAATCCAGGTTCAACTCAGTGTTTGAGTGTGGTGCCACATTACTACGTGATCCAAACCAGAAATCGCCCAGGATCTGGCCAACAAGTATGCGTAAAATGCGAAAGTATGAGGCAGACGATGGCAAATACCAGAGCTATCCCTGACCTAACCGGTGTTATCCTCTAAAATATAGATTGTATCCAGGTTTAACACACTGTTGCAGTGTGGAACCACATTACTACGTGATCCAAACCAGGAAACGCCCAGGATCTGGCCAACTAGCATGCTAAAATTGCGAAAGTATGAGCCACATTATGGCAAATACCAGACCTAACCCTGACCTAACCGGAGTTACCTTCTAATATATAGTTCGAATCCAGGATTAACTCACAGTTTCAGTGTGGTACCACATTACTACGTGATCCAAACCAGAAAACGCCCAGGATCTGGCCAACAAGTATGCGTAAAATGCGAATGTATGAGGCAGACGATGGCAAATACCAGAGCTAACCCTGACCTAACCGCTGTTATCATCTAAAATATAGATCGAATCCAGGTTGAACTCACTGTTTGGGTGTGGTGCCACATTACTACGTGATCCAACCCAGAAAACGCCCAGTATCTGGCCAACAAGTAGGTGAAAAATGCGAAAGTATGAGCCAGATGATGGCAAATACCAGACCTAACCCTGACCTAACCGGTGTTATCCTCTAAAATATAGATTGAATCCAGGTTTAACTCATGTGGCAGTGTGGTACCACATTACTACGTGAACCAAACCAGAAAACGCCCTGGATCTGGCCAACAAGTATGCGAAAAATGCGAAAGTATGTGCCAGATGATGGCAAATACCAGACCTAACCATGACCCAACCGGAGTTATCCTCTAAAATATAGATTGTATCCAGTTTTAACTCACTGTTGCAGTGTGAAACCACATTACTACGAGATCCAAACCAGAAAACGCCCAGGGTCTGGCCAATAAGTATGCGAAAAATGCGAGGCTATGAGCCAGATGATGGCAAATACCAGACCTAACCCTGACCTAACCGGTGTTACCCTCTAGTATATAGATCGTATCCAGGATTAACTCAATGTTTCAGTGTGGTACCACATTACTACGTGATCCAAACCAGAAAACGCCCTGGATCTGGCCAACAAGTATGCGAAAAATGCGAAAGTATGAGCCAAATGATGCCAAATACCAGACCTAACCCTGACCTGACCGGTGTTATCCTCGAAAATATAGATTGAATCCAGGGTTAACTCATGTGGCAGTGAGGCACCACATTACTACGTAATCCAAACCAGAAAAAGCCCAGGATCTGGCCATCAAGTATGCGAAAAATGCGAAAGCATGAGCCAGATGATGGCAAATACCAGTCCTAACCCAAACCTAACCGGTGTTACCCTCTAATATATAGGTCGATTCCAGGATTAACTCACTGTTTCAGTGAGGTACCACATTACTACGTCATCCGAACCAGAAAGCGCCCAGGATCTGGCCAACAGTTATGCGAAAAATTCGATAGTATGAGCCAGATGATGGCAAATACCAGACCTAACCCTGACCTAACCGGTGTTATCCTCTAAAATATAGATTGAATCCAGGTTTAACTCACTGTTTCAGAGTGGTTTCTACATTACTACGTGATCCAAACCAGAAAACGCCCAGGATCTGACTAACAAGTATGCGAAAAATGCGTATGAGCCAGATGATGGCAAATGCCAGACCTAACCCTGACCTAACCGGTTTTATCCTCTAAAATATAGATTGAATCCAGATTTAACTCACTGTTTGAGTGTGGTGCCACATTACTACGTGATCCAACCCAGAAAGCGCCCAGTATCTGGCCAACAAGTAGGTGAAAAATGCGAAAGTATGAGACCGATGATGGCAAATACAAGACCTAACCCTGGCCTAACCGCTGTTATCCCCGAAAATATAGACTGAATCCAGGATTAACTCACTGTTGCAGTGTGGAACCACATTACTACGTGATCCAAACCAGAAAACGCCCAGGATCTGGCCAACAGGTATGCGAAAAATACGAAAGTATGAGCCAGATGATGGCAAATACCAGACCTAACCCTGACCTAACCGGTGTTATCCTCTAAAATATAGATTGAATCCAGGGTTAACTCACTGTTTCAGAGAGGTTCTACATTACTACGTGATCCAAACCAGAAATCGCCCAGGATCTGGCTAACAAGTATGCGAAAAATGCGAAAGTATGAGCCAGATGATGTCAAATATCAGACCTAACCCTGACCTAACCGGTGTTATCCTCCAAAATATAGATTGAATCCAGGGTTAACTCACTGTTTCAGAGAGGTTCTACATTACTACGTGATCCAAACCAGAAATCGCCCAGGATCTGGCTAACAAGTATGCGAAAAATGCGAAAGTATGAGCCAGATGATGGCAAATACCAGACCTAACCCTGACCTAACCGGTGTTACCCTCTAATATATAGATCGAATCCAGGATTAACTCACGGTTTCAGTGTGGTACCACATTACTACGTGATCCAAACCAGAAAACGCCCAGGATCTGGCCAACAAGTATTTGAAAAATGCGAATGTATGAGCCAGATGATGGCAAATACCAGACCTAACCCTGACCTAACCGGCGTTACCTTCTAATATATCGATCGAATCCAGGATTAACTCACAGTTTCAGTGTGGTACCACATTACTACGTGATCCAAACCAGAAAACGCCGAGGATCTGGCCAACAAGTATGCGAAAAATGCGAAAATATGAGCCAGATGATGGCAAATACCAGACCTAACCCTGACCCAACCGGTGTTATCCTCTAAAATATAGATTGTATCCAGTTTTAACTCACTGTTGCAGTGTGAAACCGCATTACTACGAGATCCAAACCAGAAAACGCCCAGGGTCTGGCCAATAAGTATGCGAAAAATGCGAGGCTATGAGCCAGATGATGGCAAATACCAGACCTAACCCTGACCTAACCGGTGTTATCCTCTAAAATATAGATTGAATCCAGGTTTAACTCATGTGGCAGTGTGGTACCACATTACTACGTGATCCAAACCAGAAAACGCCCTGGATCTGGCCAACAAGTATGCGAAAAATGCGAAAGTATGAGCCAAATGATGCCAAATACCAGACCTAACCCTGACCTAACCGGTGTTATCCTCTAAAATATAGATTGAATCCAGGGTTAACTCATGTGGCAGTGAGGCACCACATTACTACGTAATCCAAACCAGAAAAAGCCCAGTATCTGGCCATCAAGTATGCGAAAAATGCGAAAGCATGAGCCAGATGATGGCAAATACAAGACCTAACCCAAACCTAACCGGTGTTACCCTCTAATATATAGGTCGAATCCAGGACTAACTCACTGTTTCAGTGAGGTACCACATTACTACGTCATCCGAACCAGAAAGCGCCCAGTATCTGGCCAACGAGTAGGTGAAAAATGCGAAAGTATGAGACCGATGATGGCAAATACAAGACCTAACCCTGGCCTAACCGCTGTTATCCTCCAAAATATAGACTGAATCCAGGATTAACTCACTGTTGCAGTGTGGAACCACATTACTACGTGATCCAAACCAGAAAACGCCCAGGATCTGGCCAACAAGAATTTGAAAAATGCGAAAGTATGAGCCAGATGATGGCAAATACCAGACCTAACCCTGACCTAACCGGCGCTACCTTCTAATATATAGATCGAATCCAGGATTAACTCACAGTTTCAGTGTGGTACCACATTACTGCGTGATCCAAACCAGAAAACGCCGAGGATCTGGCCAACAAGTATGCGAAAAATGCGAATGTATGAGCCAGATGATGGCTAATACCAGACCTAACCCTGACCTAACCCGTGTTATCCTCTAAAATATAGATTGTATCCAGGTTTAACTCTCTGTTGCAGTGTGGAACCACATTACTACGTGATCCAAACCAGAAAACGCCCAGGATCTTGCCAACAAGTATGCGAACAATTCGAAAGTATGAGCCAGATGATGGCAAATACCAGACCTAACCCTGACCTAACCGGTGTTACCCTCTAATATATAGATTGAATCCAGGTTTAACTCATGTGGCAGTGTGGTACCACATTACTACGTGATCCAAACCAGAAAACGCCCAGGATCTGGCCAACAAGTATTTGAAAAATGCGAAAGTATGAGCCAGACGATGGCAAATACCAGAGCTAACCCTGACCTAACCGGTGTTATCCTCTAAAATATAGATTGAATCCATGATTAACTCACTGTTTCAGTGTGGTACCATATTACTACGTGATCCAAAACAGAAAACGCCCAGGATCTGGACAACGAGTATGCGAAAATTGCGAAAGCATGAGCCAGATGATGGCAAATACCAGACCTAACCCAAACCTAACCGGTGTTACCGTCTAATATATAGATCGAATCCAGGATTACTTCACTGTTTCAGTGCGGTACCACACTACTACCAGATCCAACCCAGAAAACGCCCAGGATCTAGCCTATAAGTATGCGAAAAATGCGAAAATATGAGAAAGATGATGGCAAATACCAGACCTAACCCTGACCTAGCCGGTGTTATCCTCTAAAATATAGATTGTATCCAAGTTTAGCTCACTGTTGCAGTGTGGAACCACATTACCACGTGATCCAAACCAGAAAACGCCCAGGATCAAGCCAATAAGTATGCGAAAAATGCGAAACTATGAGCCAGATGATGGCAAATACCAGACCAAACCCTGACCTAGCCGGTGTTAGCCTTTAAAATATAGATTGAATCCAGGTTTAACTCACTGTTGCAGTGTGGAACCACATTACCACGTGATCCAAACCAGAAAACGCCCAGGATCTGGCCAACAAGTATGCGTAAAATGCGAAAGTATGAGGCAGACGATGGCAAATGCCAGAGCTAACCCTGACCTAACCGGTGTTATCCTCTAAAATATAGATTGAATCCAGGTTCAACTCACTGTTTGAGTGTGGTGCCACATTACTACGTCATCCGAACAAGAAAGCGCCCACGATCTGGCCAACAAGTATGCGTAAAATGCGAAAGTATGAGGCAGACGATGGCAAATGCCAGAGCTAACCCTGACCTAACCGGTGTTATCCTCTAAAATATAGATTGAATCCAGGTTCAACTCACTGTTTGAGTGTGGTGCCACATTACTACGTCATCCGAACCAGAAAGCGCCCACGATCTGGCCAACTAGCATGCTAAAATTGCGAAAGTATGAGCCACATTATGGCAAATACCAGACCTAACCCAAACCTAACCGGTGTTACCTTCTAATATATAGATCGAATCCAGGATTACTTCACTGTTTCAGTGCAGCTCCACACTACGACCTGATCCAACCCAGAAAACGCCCAGGATCTGGCCAACAAGTATGCGAAAAATGCGAAAGTATGAGCCAGATGATGCAAATACCAGACCTAACCCTGACCTAACCGGTGTTATCCTCTAAAATATAGATTCAATCCAGGTTCAACTCACTGTTTGAGTGTGGTGCCACATTACTACGTCATCCGAACCAGAAAGCGCCCACGATCTGGCCAACAAGTATGCGTAAAATGCGAAAGTATGAGGCAGACGATGGCAAATGCCAGAGCTAACCCTGACCTAACCGGTGTTATCCTCTAAAATATAGATTGAATCCAGGTTCAACTCACTGTTTGAGTGTGGTGCCACATTACTACGTGATCCAAACCAGAAATCGCCCACGATCTGGCCAACAAGTATGCGTAAAATGCGAAAGTATGAGGCAGACGATGGCAAATGCCAGAGCTAACCCTGACCTAACCGGTGTTATCCTCTAAAATATAGATTGAATCCAGGTTCAACTCACTGTTTGAGTGTGGTGCCACATTACTACGTGATCCAAAACAGAAATCGCCCACGATCTGGCCAACAAGTATGCGTAAAATGCGAAAGTATGAGGCAGACGATGGCAAATACCAGAGCTAAATCTGACCTAACCGGTGTTATCCTCCAAAATATAGATTGTATCCAGGTTTAACACACTGTTGCAGTGTGGAACCACATTACTACGTGATCCAAACCAGGAAACGCCCAGGATCTCGCCAATAAGTATGCGAAAAATGCGAAACTATGAGCCAGATGAAGGCAAATACCAGACCTAACCCTGACCTAGCCGGTGTTATCCTCTAGAATATAGATTGTATCCAGGTTTAACTCACTGTTGCAGTGTGGAACCACATTACTACGTGATCCAACCCAGAAAACGCCCAGGATCTGGCCAACAAGTATGCGAAAAATGCGAAAGTATGAGCCAGATGATGCAAATACCAGACCTAACCCTGACCTAACCGGTGTTACCTTCTAATATATAGTTCGAATCCAGGATTAACTCACAGTTTCAGTGTGGTCCCACATTACTACGTGATCCAAACCAGAAAACGCCCAGGATCTGGCCAACAAGTATGCGTAACATGCGAAAGTATGAGGCAGACGATGGCAAATACCGGAGCTAAATCTGACCTAACCGGTGTTATCCTCCAAAATATAGATTGTATCCAGGTTTAACACACTGTTGCAGTGTGGAACCACATTACTACGTGATCCAAACCAGGAAACGCCCAGGATCTCGCCAATAAGTATGCGAAAAATGCGAAACTATGAGCCAGATGAAGGCAAATACCAGACCTAACCCTGACCTAGCCGGTGTTATCCTCTAGAATATAGATTGTATCCAGGTTTAACTCACAGTTTCAGTGTGGTACCACATTACTACGTGATCCAAACCAGAAAACGCCCTGGATCTGGTCAACAATTATGCGAAAAATGCGAATGTATGAGGCAGACGATGGCAAATACCAGAGCTAACCCTGACCTAACCGCTGTTATCCTCTAAAATATAGATCGAATCCAGGTTGAACTCACTGTTTGGGTGTGGTGCCACATTACTACGTGATCCAACCCAGAAAACGCCCAGTATCTGGCCAACAAGTAGGTGAAAAATGCGAAAGTATGAGCCAGATGATGGCAAATACCAGACCTAACCCTGACCTAACCGGTGTTATCCTCTAAAATATAGATTGAATCCAGGTTTAACTCATGTGGCAGTGTGGTACCACATTACTACGTGATCCAAACCAGAAAACGCCCTGGATCTGGCCAACAAGTATGCGAAAAATGCGAAAGTATGTGCCAGATGATGGCAAATACCAGACCTAACCCTGACCCAACCGGAGTTATCCTCTAAAATATAGATTGTATCCAGTTTTAACTCACTGTTGCAGTGTGAAACCACATTACTACGAGATCCAAACCAGAAAACGCCCAGGGTCTGGCCAATAAGTATGCGAAAAATGCGAAACTATGAGCCAGATGATGGCAAATACCAGACCAAACCCTGACCTAGCCGGTGTTAGCCTTTAAAATATAGATTGAATCCAGGTTTAACTCACTGTTGCAGTGTGGAACCACATTACCACGTGATCCAAACCAGAAAACGCCCAGGATCTGGCCAACAAGTATGC
Organism: Colletes latitarsis; assembly: GCF_051014445.1. Lineage (NCBI taxonomy): Eukaryota > Metazoa > Arthropoda > Insecta > Hymenoptera > Colletidae > Colletes > Colletes latitarsis. Next base: position 28,528,364 of record NC_135145.1, read on the forward strand.
GTAAAATGCGAAAGTATGAGGCAGACGATGGCAAATACCAGAGCTAACCCTGACCTAACCGGTGTTATCCTCTAAAATATAGTTTGTATCCAGGTTTAACACATTGTTGCAGTGTGGAACCACATTACTACGTGATCCAAACCAGGAAACGCCCAGGATCTCGCCAATAAGTATGCGAAAAATGCGAAACTATGAGCAAGATGAAGGCAAATACCAGACCTAACCCTGACCTAGCCGGTGTTATCCTCTAAAATATAGATTGAATCCAGGTTTAACTCACTGTTGCAGTGTGGAACCACATTACTACGTGATCCAAACCAGAAAACGCCCTGGATCTGGCCAACAAGTATGCGAAAAATACGAAAGTATGAGGCAGACTATGGCAAATACCAGACCTAACCCTGACCTAACCGGTGTTATCCTCTAAAATATAGATTGTATCCAGGTTTAACACACTGTTGCAGTGTGGAACCACATTACTACGTGATCCAAACCAGGAAACGCCCAGGATCTCGCCAATGAGTATGCGAAAAATGCGAAACTGTGAGCCAGATGATGGCAAATACCAGACCTAACCCTGACCCAGCCGGTGTTATCCTCTAAAATATAGATTGAATCCAGGTTTAACTCACTGTTTGAGTGCGGTGCCACATTACTACGTGATCCAACCCAGAAAGCGCCCAGTATCTGGCCAACAAGTAGGTGAAAAATGCGAAAGTATCTGACAAATGACGGCAAATACCAGAACTAACCCTGACGTAACCGCTGTTATGCTCTAAAATATAGATTGAATCCAGGTTTAACTCACTGTTTCAGACTGGTTCTACATACCTACGTGATCCAAACCAGAAAACGCCCAGGATCTGGCCAACAAGTATGCGAAAAATGCGAAAGTATGAGCCAGATGATGGCAAATACCAGACCTAACCCTGACCTAACCGGTGTTATCCTCTAAAATATAGATTGAATCCAGGATTAACTCACTGTTGCAGTGTGGAACGACATTACTACGTGATCCAAACCAGGAAACGCTCAGGATCTGGCCAATAGGTATGCGAAAAATGCGAAACTGTGAGCCAGATGATGGCAAATACCAGACCTAACCCAGACCTAGCCGGTGTTATCCTCTAAAATATAGATTGAATCCAGGTTTAACTCACTGTTTGAGTGTGGTGCCACATTACTACGTGATCCAAACCAGGAAACGCCCAAGATCTTGCCAACAAGTATGCGAACAATACGAAAGTATGAGCCAGATGATGGCAAATACCAGACCTAACCCTGGCCTAACCGCTGTTATCCTCCAAAATATAGATTGAATCCAGGATTAACTCACTGTTGCAGTGTGGAACCACATTACTACGTGATCCAAACCAGAAAACGCCCTGGATCTGGCCAACAAGTATGCGAAAAATGCGAAAGTATGAGCCAGATGATGGCAAATACCAGACCTAACCCTGACCTAACCCGTGTTACCCTCTAGTATATAGATCGTATCCAGGATTAACTCGCTGTTTCAGTGTGGTACCACATTACTACGTGATCCAAACCAGAAAACGCCCTGGATCTGGCCAACAATTATGCGAAAAATGCGAATGTATGAGGCAGACGATGGCAAAGTCCAGAGTTAACCCTGACCTAACCGGTGTTATCCTCTAAAATATAGATTGAATCCAGGCTTAACTTATGTGGCAGTGTGGTACCACATTACTACGTGATCCAAACCAGAAAACGCCCTGGATCTGGCCAACAAGTATGCGAAAAATGCGAAAGTATGATCCAGATGATGGCTAATACCAGACCTAACCCTGACCTAACCCGTGTTATCCTCTAAAATATAGATTGAATCCAGGTTCAACTCACTGTTTGAGTGTGGAACCACATTACTACGTGATCCAAACCAGAAAACGCCCAGGACCTGGCCAAAAAGTATGCGAAAAATTCTAAAGTATGAGCTAGATGATGGCAAATACCAGACCTAACCCTGACCTAACCGGTGTTATCCTCTAAAATCTAGATTGAATCCAGGTTTAACTCACTGTTGCAGTGTGGAACCACATTACCACGTGATCCAAACCAGAAAACGCCCGGGATCTAGCCTATAAGTACGCGAAAAATGCGAAAATATGAGACAGATGATGGCAAATACCAGACCTAACCCTGACCTAGCCGGTGTTATCCTCTAAAATATAGACTGTATCCAAGGTTAGCTCACAGTTGCAGTGCGGAACCACATTACCACGTGATCCAAACCTGAAAACGCCCAGGATCTAGCCAATAAGTATGCGAAAAATGCGAAACTATGAGCCAGATGATGGCAAATACCAGACCAAACCCTGACCTAGCCGATGTTAGCCTCTAAAATATAGATTGAATCCAGGTTTAACTCACTGTTTGAGTGTGGTGCCACATTACTACGTGATCCAAACCAGAAATCGCCCAGGATCTGGCTAACAAGTATGCGTAAAATGCGAAGGTATGAGCCAGACGATGGCAAATACCAAAGCTAACCCTGACCTAACCGTTGTTATCCTCTAAAATATAGATTGTATCCAGGTTTAACACACTGTTGCAGTGTTGAACCACATTACTACGTGATCCATACCAGGAAACGCTCAGGATCTCGCCAATAAGTATGCGAAAAATGCGTAACTATGAGCCAGATGATGGCAAATACCAGACCTAACCCTGACCTAGCCGGTGTTATCCTCTAAAATATAAATTGAATCGAGGTTCAACTCACTGTTTGAGTGTGGTGCCACATTACTACGTGATCCAAACCAGAAAACGCCCAGGATCTGGCCAACAAGTATGCGTAAAATGCGAAAGTATGAGGCAGACGATGGCAAATACCAGAGCTAACCCTGACCTAACCGGTGTTATCCTCTAAAATATAGATTGTATCCAGGTTTAACACACTGTTGCAGTGTGGAACCACATTACTACGTGATCCAAACCAGAAATCGCCCAGGATCTGGCCAACAAGTATGCGTAAATTGCGAAAGTATGAGGCAGACGATGGCAAATACCAGTGCTAACCCTGACCTAACCGGTGTTATCCTCTAAAATATAGATTGTATCCAGGTTCACCTCACAGTTTCAGTGTGGAACCACATTACTACGTGATCCAAACCAGAAAACGCCCTGGATCTGGCCAACAATTATGCGAAAAATGCGAATGTATGAGGCAGACGATGGCAAATACCAGAGCTAACCCTGACCTAACCGGTGCTATCCTCTAAAATATAGATCGAATCCAGGTTCAACTCACTGTTTGGGTGTGGTGCCACATTACTACGTGATCCAACCCAGAAAACGCCCAGTATCTGGCCAACAAGTAGGTGAAAAATGCAATAGTATGAGACAGATGATGGCAAATACCAGACCTTACCCTGACCTAACCGATGTTATCCTCTAAAATATAGATTGCATCCAGGATTAACTCACTGTTTCAGTGTGGTACCATATTACTACGTGATCCAAACCAGAAAACGCCCAGGATCTGGCCAACGAGCATGCGAAAATTGCGAAAGTATGAGCCACATTATGGCAAATACCAGACCTAACCCAAACCTAACCGGTGTTACCTTCTAATATATAGATCGAATCCAGGATTACTTCACTGTTTCAGTGCAGCTCCATACTACTACCAGATCCAACCCAGAAAACGCCCAGGATCTGGCCAACAAGTATGCGAAAAATGCGAAAGTATGAGCCAGATGAAGGCAAATACCAGACCTAACCCTGACCTAGCCGGTGTTATCCTCTAAAATATAGATTGAATCCAGGTTCAACTCACTGTTTGAGTGTGGTGCCACATTACTACGTGATCCAACCCAGAAAACGCCCAGGATCTGGCCAACAAGTATGCGTAAATTGCGAAAGTATGAGGCAGACGATGGCAAATACCAGAGCTAACCTTGACCTAACCGGTGTTATCCTCTAAAATATAGATTGTATTCAGGTTTAACTCACAGTTTCAGTGTGGTACCACATTACTACGTGATCCAAACCAGAAAACGCCCTGGATCTGGCCAACAATTATGCGAAAAATGCGAATGAATGAGGCAGGCGATGGCAAATACCAGAGCTAACCCTGACCTAACCGGTGTTATCCTCTAAAATATAGATTGTATCCAGGTTTAACACACTGTTGCAGTGTGGAACAACATTACTACGTGATCCAAACCAGGAAACACCCAGGATCTCGCGAATAAGTATGCGAAAAATGCGAAACTATGAGCCAGATGAAGGCAAATACCAGACCTAACCCTGACCTAGCCGGTGTTATCCTCTAAAATATAGATTGAATCCAGGTTCAACTCACTGTTTGAGTGTGGTGCCACATTACTACGTGATCCAAACCAGAAATCGCCCAGGATCTGGCCAACAAGTATGCGTAAAATGCGAAAGTATGAGGCAGACGATGGCAAATACCAGAGCTAACACTGACCTAACCGGTGTTATCCTCTAAACTATAGATTGTATCCAGGTTTAACTCACAGTTTCAGTGTGGTACCACATTACTACGTGATCCAAACCAGAAAACGCCCTGGATCTGGCCAACAATTATGCGAAAAATGGGAATGTATGAGGCAGACGATGGCAAATACCAGAGCTAACCATGACCTAACCGGTGTTATCCTCTAAAACATAGATCGAATCCAGGATCAACTCACTGTTTGGGTGTGGTGCCACATTACTGCGTGATCCAACCCAGAAAACGCCCAGGATCTGGCCAACAAGTAGGTGAAAAATGCAATAGTATGAGACAGATGATGACAAATACCAGACCTTACCCTGACCTAACCGATGTTATCCTCTAAAATATAGATTGAATCCAGGTTCAACTCACTGTTTGAGTGTGGTGCCACATTACTACGTGATCCAATCCAGAAAACGCCCAGGATCTGGCCAACAAGTATGCGTAAAATGCGAAAGTATGAGGCAGACGATGGCAAATACCAGAGCTAACACTGACCTAGCCGGTGTTATCCTCTAAACTATAGATTGTATCCAGGTTTAACTCACAGTTTCAGTGTGGTACCACATTACTACGTGATCCAAACCAGAAAACGCCCTGGATCTGGCCAACAATTATGCGAAAAATGCGAATGTATGAGGCAGACGATGGCAAATACCAGAGCTAACCATGACCTAACCGGTGTTATCCTCTATAACATAGATCGAATCCAGGATCAACTCACTGTTTGAGTGTGGTGCCACATTACTACGTCATCCGAACCAGAAAGCGCCCACGATCTGGCCAACTAGCATGCTAAAATTGCGAAAGTATGAGCCACATTATGGCAAATACCAGACCTAACCCAAACCTAACCGGTGTTACCTTCTAATATATAGATCGAATCCAGGATTACTTCACTGTTTCAGTGCAGCTCCACACTACTACCTGATCCAACCCAGAAAACGCCCAGGATCTGGCCAACAAGTATGCGAAAAATGCGAAAGTATGAGCCAGATGATGCAAATACCAGACCTAACCCTGACCTAACCGGTGTTACCTTCTAATATATAGTTCGAATCCAGGATTAACTCACAGTTTCAGTGTGGTCCCACATTACTACGTGATCCAAACCAGAAAACGCCCAGGATCTGGCCAACAAGTATGCGTAAAATGCGAAAGTATGAGGCAGACGATGGCAAATACCGGAGCTAAATCTGACCTAACCGGTGTTATCCTCTAAAATATAGATTGAATCCAGGTTCAACTCACTGTTTGAGTGTGGTGCCACATTACTACGTGATCCAAACCAGAAATCGCCCAGGATCTGGCCAACAAGTATGCGTAAAATGCGAAAGTATGAGGCAGACGATGGCAAATACCAGAGCTATCCCTGACCTAACCGGTGTTATCCTCTAAAATATAGATTGTGTCCAGGTTTAACACACTGTTGCAGTGTGGAACCACATTACTAAGTGATCCAAACCAGGAAACGCCCAGGATCTCGCCAATAAGTATGAGAAAAATGCGAAACTATGAGCCAGATGAAGGCAAATACCAGACCTAACCCTGACCTAGCCGGTGTTATCCTCTAGAATATAGATTGTATCCAGGTTTAACTCACAGTTTCAGTGTGGTACCACATTACTACGTGATCCAAACCAGAAAACGCCCTGGATCTGGTCAACAATTATGCGAAAAATGCGAATGTATGAGGCAGACGATGGCAAATACCAGAGCTAACCCTGACCTAACCGCTGTTATCCTCTAAAATATAGATCGAATCCAGGTTGAACTCACTGTTTGGGTGTGGTGCCACATTACTACGTGATCCAACCCAGAAAACGCCCAGTATCTGGCCAACAAGTAGGTGAAAAATGCGAAAGTATGAGCCAGATGATGGCAAATACCAGACCTAACCCTGACCTAACCGGTGTTATCCTCTAAAATATAGATTGAATCCAGGTTTAACTCATGTGGCAGTGTGGTACCACATTACTACGTGATCCAAACCAGAAAACGCCCTGGATCTGGCCAACAAGTATGCGAAAAATGCGAAAGTATGTGCCAGATGATGGCAAATACCAGACCTAACCCTGACCCAACCGGAGTTATCCTCTAAAATATAGATTGTATCCAGTTTTAACTCACTGTTGCAGTGTGAAACCACATTACTACGAGATCCAAACCAGAAAACGCCCAGGGTCTGGCCAATAAGTATGCGAAAAATGCGAAACTATGAGCCAGATGATGGCAAATACCAGACCAAACCCTGACCTAGCCGGTGTTACCCTTTAAAATATAGATTGAATCCAGGTTTAACTCACTGTTGCAGTGTGGAACCACATTACCACGTGATCGAAACCAGAGAACGCCCAGGATCTGGCCAACAAGTATGCGTAAAATGCGAAAGTATGAGGCAGACGATGGCAAATACCAGAGCTAACCCTGACCTAACCGGTGTTATCCTCTAAAATATAGATTGAATCCAGGTTCAACTCACTGTTTGAGTGTGGTGCCACATTACTACGTGATCCAAACCAGAAATCGCCCACGATCTGGCCAACAAGTATGCGTAAAATGCGAAAGTATGAGGCTGACGATGGCAAATGCCAGAGCTAACCCTGACCTAACCGGTGTTATCCTCTAAAATAAAGATTGAATCCAGGTTCAACTCACTGTTTGAGTGTGGTGCCACATTACTACGTGATCCAAACCAGAAATCGCCCACGATCTGGCCAACAAGTATGCGTAAAATGCGAAAGTATGAGGCAGACGATGGCAAATACCAGAGCTAATCCTGACCTAACCGGTGTTATCCTCTAAAATATAGTTTGTATCCAGGTTTAACACACTGTTGCAGTGTGGAACCACATTACTACGTGATCCAAACCAGGAAACGCCCAGGATCTCGCCAATAAGTATGCGAAAAATGCGAAACTATGAGCAAGATGAAGGCAAATACCAGACCTAACCCTGACCTAGCCGGTGTTATCCTCTAAAATATAGATTGAATCCAGGTTTAACTCACTGTTGCAGTGTGGAACCACATTACTACGTGATCCAAACCAGAAAACGCCCTGGATCTGGCCAACAAGTATGCGAAAAATACGAAAGTATGAGGCAGACTATGGCAAATACCAGACCTAACCCTGACCTAACCGGTGTTATCCTCTAAAATATAGATTGTATCCAGGTTTAACACACTGTTGCAGTGTGGAACCACATTACTACGTGATCCAAACCAGGAAACGCCCAGGATCTCGCCAATGAGTATGCGAAAAATGCGAAACTGTGAGCCAGATGATGGCAAATACCAGACCTAACCCTGACCCAGCCGGTGTTATCCTCTAAAATATAGATTGACTCCAGGTTTAACTCACTGTTTGAGTGCGGTGCCACATTACTACGTGATCCAACCCAGAAAGCGCCCAGTATCTGGCCAACAAGTAGGTGAAAAATGCGAAAGTATCTGACAAATGACGGCAAATACCAGAACTAACCCTGACCTAACCGCTGTTATGCTCTAAAATATAGATTGAATCCAGGATTAACTCACTGTTGCAGTGTGGAACGACATTACTACGTGATCCAAACCAGGAAACGCTCAGGATCTGGCCAATAGGTATGCCAAAAATGCGAAAGTATGAGCCAGATGATGGCAAATACCAGACCTAACCCTGACCTAACCGCTGTTATCCTCCAAAATATAGATTGAATCCAGGATTAACTCACTGTTGCAGTGTGGAACCACATTACTACGTGATCCAAACCAGAAAACGCCCAGGACCTGGCCAAAAAGTATGCGAAAAATTCTAAAGTATGAGCTAGATGATGGCAAATACCAGACCTAACCCTGACCTAACCGGTGTTATCCTCTAAAATCTAGATTGAATCCAGGTTTAACTCACTGTTGCAGTGTGGAACCACATTACCACGTGATCCAAACCAGAAAACGCCCGGGATCTCGCCAATAAGTATGCGAAAAATGCGAAACTATGAGCAAGATGAAGGCAAATACCAGACCTAACCCTGACCTAGCCGGTGTTATCCTCTAAAATATAGATTGAATCCAGGTTTAACTCACTGTTGCAGTGTGGAACCACATTACTACGTGATCCAAACCAGAAAACGCCCTGGATCTGGCCAACAAGTATGCGAAAAATACGAAAGTATGAGGCAGACTATGGCAAATACCAGACCTAACCCTGACCTAACCGGTGTTATCCTCTAAAATATAGATTGTATCCAGGTTTAACACACAGTTGCAGTGTGGAACCACATTACTACGTGATCCAAACCAGGAAACGCCCAGGATCTCGCCAATGAGTATGCGAAAAATGCGAAACTGTGAGCCAGATGATGGCAAATACCAGACCTAACCCTGACCCAGCCGGTGTTATCCTCTAAAATATAGATTGAATCCAGGTTTAACTCACTGTTTGAGTGCGGTGCCACATTACTACGTGATCCAACCCAGAAAGCGCCCAGTATCTGGCCAACAAGTAGGTGAAAAATGCGAAAGTATCTGACAAATGACGGCAAATACCAGAACTAACCCTGACCTAACCGCTGTTATGCTCTAAAATATAGATTGAATCCAGGATTAACTCACTGTTGCAGTGTGGAACGACATTACTACGTGATCCAAACCAGGAAACGCTCAGGATCTGGCCAATAGGTATGCGAAGAATGCGAAACTGTGAGCCAGATGATGGCAAATACCAGACCTAACCCAGACCTAGCCGGTGTTATCCTCTAAAATATAGATTGAATCCAGGTTTAACTCACTGTTTGAGTGTGGTGCCACATTACTACGTGATCCAAACCAGAAAACGCCCAAGATCATGCCTACATGTATGCGAACAATTCGAAAGTATGAGCCAGATGATGGCAAATACCAGACCTAACCTTGACCTAACCGGTGTTATCCTCTAAAATATAGATTGAATCCAGGTTTAACTCACTGTTTCAGACTGGTTCTACATACCTACGTGATCCAAACCAGAAAACGCCCAGGATCTGGCCAACAAGTATGCGAAAAATGCGAAAGTATGAGCCAGATGATGGCAAATACCAGACCTAACCCTGACCTAACCGGTGTTATCCTCTAAAATATAGATTGAATCCAGGTTTAACTCATGTGGCAGTGTGGTACCACATTACTACGAGATCCAAACCAGAAAACGCCCTGGATCTGGCCAACAAGTATGCGAAAAATGCGAAAGTATGAGCCAGATGATGGCAAATACCAGACCTAACCCTGACCTAACCGGTGTTATCCTCTAAAATACAGATTGTATCCAGGTTTAACTCACTCTTGCAGTGTGAAACCACATTACTACGTGATCCAAACCAGAAAACTCCCAGGATCTGGCCAATAAGTATCCGAAAAATGCGAGGCTATGAGCCAGATGATGGCAAATACCAGACCTAACCCTGACCTAACCGGTGTTACCCTCTAGTATATAGATCGTATCCAGGATTAACTCACTGTTTCAGTGTGGTACCACATTACTACGTGATCCAAACCAGAAAACGCCCTGGATCTGGCCAACAAGTATGCGAAAAATGCGAAAGTATGAGCCAAATGATGCCAAATACCAGACCTAGCCCTGACCTAACCGGTGTTATCCTCTAAAATATAGATTGAATCCAGGGTTAACTCATGTGGCAGTGAGGCACCACATTACTACGTAATCCAAACCAGAAAAAGCCCAGGATCTGGCCATCAAGTATGCGAAAAATGCGAAAGCATGAGCCAGATGATGGCAAATACCAGACCTAACCCAAACCTAACCGGTGTGACCCTCTAATATATAGGTCGAATCCAGGATTAACTCACTGTTTCAGTGAGGTACCACATTACTACGTCATCCGAATCAGAAAGCGCCCAGGATCTGGCCAACAGGTATGCGAAAAATGCGAAAGTATGAGACAGATGATGGCAAATACCAGACGTAACCCTGACCTAACCGGGGTTATACTCTAAAATATAGATTGAATCCAGGCTTAACTTATGTGGCAGTGTGGTACCACATTACTACGTGATCCAAACCAGAAAACGCCCTGGATCTGGCCAACAGGTATGCGAAAAATGCGAAAGTATGAGACAGATGATGGCAAATACCAGACCTAACCCTGACCTAACCGGTGTTATACTCTAAAATATAGATTGAATCCAGGCTTAGCTTATGTGGCAGTGTGGTACCACATTACTACGTGATCCAAACCAGAAAACGCCCTGGATCTGGCCAACAAGTATGCGAAAAATGCGAAAGTATGAGCCAGATGATGGCTAATACCAGACCTAACCCTGACCTAACCCGTGTTATCCTCTAAAATATAGATTGTATCCAGGTTTAACTCTCTGTTGTAGTGTGGAACCACATTACTACGTGATCCAAACCAGAAAACGCCCAGGATTTTGCCAACAAGTATGCGAACAATTCGAAAGTATGAGCCAGATGATGGCAAATACCAGACCTAACCCTGACCTAACCGGTGTTATCCTCTAAAATATAGATTGAATCCAGGTTTAACTCACTGTTTTCGACCGGTTCTACATTCCTACGTGATTCAAACCAGAAAACGCCCAGGATCTGGCCAACAAGTATTTGAAAAATGCGAAAATATGAGCCAGATTATGGCAAATACCAGACCTATCCCTGACCTAACCGGTGTTACCCTCCAATATATATAGATCGTATCCAGGATTAACTCACTGTTTCAGTGTGGTACCACATTACTACGTGATCCAAACCAGAAAACGCCCAGGATCTGGCCAATAGGTATGCGAAAAATGCGAAACTGTGAGCCAGATGATGGCAAATACCAGAACTAACCCAGACCTAGCCGGTGTTATCCTCTAAAATATAGATTGAATCCAGGTTTAACTCACTCTTTGAGTGTGGTGCCACATTACTACGTGATCCAAACCAGAAAACGCCCAAGATCTTGCCAACAAGTATGCGAACAATTCGAAAGTATGAGCCAGATGATGGCAAATACCAGACCTAACCCTGGCCTAACCGCTGTTATCCTCCAAAATATAGATTGAATCCAGGATTAACTCACTGTTGCAGTGTGGAACCACATTACTACGTGATCCAAACCAGAAAACGCCCTGGATCTGGCCAACAAGTATGCGAAAAATGCGAAAGTATGAGCCAGATGATGGCAAATACCAGACCTAACCCTGACCTAACCGCTGTTATCCTCCAAAATATAGATTGAATCCAGGATTAACTCACTGTTGCAGTGTGGAACCACATTACTACGTGATCCAAACCAGAAAACGCCCAGGACCTGGCCAAAAAGTATGCGAAAAATTCTAAAGTATGAGCTAGATGATGGCAAATACCAGACCTAACCCTGACCTAACCGGTGTTATCCTCTAAAATCTAGATTGAATCCAGGTTTAACTCACTGTTGCAGTGTGGAACCACATTACCACGTGATCCAAACCAGAAAACGCCCGGGATCTAGCCTATAAGTACGCGAAAAATGCGAAAATATGAGACAGATGATGGCAAATACCAGACCTAACCCTGACCTAGCCGGTGTTATCCTCTAAAATATAGACTGTATCCAAGGTTAGCTCACTGTTGCAGTGCGGAACCACATTACCACGTGATCCAAACCAGAAAACGCCCAGGATCTAGCCAATAAGTATGCGAAAAATGCGAAAATATGAGCCAGATGATGGGAAATACGAGACCAAACCCTGACCTAGCCGATGTTAGCGTCTAAAATATAGATTGAATCCAGGTTTAACTCACTGTTTCAGACTGGTTCTACATTCCTACGTGATCCAAACCAGAAAACGCCCAGGATCTGGCCAACAAATATGCGTAAAATGCGAAAGTATGAGGCAGACTATGGCAAATACCGGAGCTAAATCTGACCTAACCGGTGTTATCCTCTAAAATATAGATTGAATCCAGGTTCAACTCACTGTTTGAGTGTGGTGCCACATTACTACGTGATCCAAACCAGAAATCGCCCAGGATCTGGCCAACAAGTATGCGTAAAATGCGAAAGTATGAGGCAGACGATGGCAAATACCAGAGCTAACCCTGACCTAACCGGTGTTATCCTCTAAAATATAGATTGTATCCAGGTATAACACACTGTTGCAGTGTGGAACCACATTACTACGTGATCCAAACCAGGAAACGCCCAGGATCTCGCCAATAAGTATGCGAAGAATGTGAAACTATGAGCCAGATGAAGGCAAATACCAGACCTAACCCTGACCTAGCCGGTGTTATCCTCTAAAATATAGATTGAATCCAGGTTCAACTCACTGTTTGAGTGTGGTGCCACATTACTACGTGATCCAAACCAGAAACCGCCCAGCATCTGGCCAACTAGTATGCGTAAAATGCGAAAGTATGAGCCAGATGATGCAAATACCAGACCTAACCCTGACCTAACCGGTGTTACCTTCTAATATATAGATCGAATCCAGGATTAACTCACAGTTTCAGTGTGGTACCACATTACTACGTGATCCAAACCAGAAAACGCCCAGGATCTGGCCAACAAGTATGCGTAAAATGCGAAAGTATGAGGCAGACGATGGCAAATACCGGAGCTAACTCTGACCTAACCGGTGTTATCCTCTAAAATATAGATTGAATCCAGGTTCAACTCACTGTTTGAGTGTGGTGCCACATTACTACGTGATCCAAACCAGAAATCGCCCAGGATCTGGCCAACAAGTATGCGAAATTGCGAAAGCAAGAGGCAGACGATGGCAAATACCAGAGCTAACCCTGACCTAACCGGTGTTATCCTCTAAAATATAGATTGTATCCAGGTTTAACACACTGTTGCAGTGTGGAACCACATTACTACGTGATCCATACCAGGAAACGCCCAGGATCTCGCCAATAAGTATGCGAAAAATGCGAAACTATGAGCCAGATGATGGCAAATACCAGACCTAACCCTGACCTAGCCGGTGTTATCCTCTAAAATATAGATTGAATCGAGGTTCAACTCACTGTTTGAGTGTGGTGCCACATTACTACGTGATCCAAACCAGAAAACGCCCAGGATCTGGCCAACAAGTATGCGTAAAATGCGAAAGTATGAGGCAGACGATGGCAAATACCAGAGCTAACCCTGACCTAACCGGTGTTATCCTCTAAAATATAGATTGAATCCAGGTTCAACTCACTGTTTGAGTGTGGTGCCACATTACTACGTGATCCAATCCAGAGAACGCCCAGTATTTGGCCAACGAGTATGCGAAATTGCGAAAGCAAGAGGCAGACGATGGCAAATACCAGAGCTAACCCTGACCTAACCGGTGTTATCCTCTAAAATATAGATTGTATCCAGGTTTAACACACTGTTGCAGTGTGGAACCACACTACTGCGTGATCCAAACCAGAAAACGCCCTGGATCTGGCCAACAATTATGCGAAAAATGCGAATGTATGAGGCAGACGATGGCAAATACCAGAGCTAGCCCTGACCTAACCGGTGTTATCCTCTAAAATATAGATCGAATCCAGGTTCAACTCACTGTTTGGGTGTGGTGCCACATTACTACTTGATCCAACCCAGAAAACGCCCAGTATCTGGCCAACAAGTAGGTGAAAAATGCAATAGTATGAGACAGATGATGGCAAATAACAGACCTTACCCTGACCTTACCGATGTTATCCTCTAAAATATAGCTTGAATCCAGGATTAACTCACTGTTTGAGTGTGGTGCCACATTACTACGTGATCCAAACCAGAAATCACCCAGGATCTGGCCAACAAGTATGCGTAAAATGCGAAAGTATGAGGCAGACGATGGCAAATACCAGAGCTAACCCTGACCTAACCGGTGTTATCCTCTAAAATATAGATTGTATCCAGGTTCAACTCACTGTTTGAGTGTGGTGCTACATTACTACGTGATCCAACCCAGAAAACGCCCAGGATCTGGCCAACAAGTATGCGTAAATTGCGAAAGTATGAGGCAGACGATGGCAAATACCAGAGCTAACCTTGACCTAACCGGTGTTATCCTCTAAAATATAGATTGTATTCAGGTTTAACTCACAGTTTCAGTGTGGAACCACATTACTACGTGATCCAAACCAGAAAACGCCCTGGATCTGGCCAACAATCATGCGAAAAATGCGAATGTATGAGGCAGACGATGGCAAATACCAGAGCTAACCCTGACCTAATCAGTGCTATCCTCTAAAATATAGATCGAATCCAGGTTCAACTCACTGTTTGGGTGTGGTGCCACATTACTACGTGATCCAACCCAGAAAACGCCCAGTATCTGGCCAACAAGTAGGTGAAAAATGCAATAGTATGAGACAGATGATGGCAAATACCAGACCTTACCCTGACCTAACCGATGTTATCCTCTAAAATATAGATTGAATCCAGGATTAACTCACTGTTTCAGTGTGGTACCATATTACTACGTGATCCAAACCAGAAAACGCCCAGGATCTGGCCAACGAGCACGCGAAAATTGCGAAAGTATGAGCCACATTATGGCAAATACCAGACCTAACCCAAACCTAACCGGTGTTACCTTCTAATATATAGATCGAATCCAGGATTACTTCACTGTTTCAGTGCAGCTCCACACTACTACCAGATCCAACCCAGAAAACGCCCAGGATCTGGCCAACAAGTATGCGAAAAATGCGAAAGTATGAGCCAGATGAAGGCAAATACCAGACCTAACCCTGACCTAGCCGGTGTTATCCTCTAAAATATAGATTGAATCCAGGTTCAACTCACTGTTTGAGTGTGGTGCCACATTACTACGTGATCCAACCCAGAAAACGCCCAGGATCTGGCCAACAAGTATGCGTAAATTGCGAAAGTATGAGGCAGACGATGGCAAATACCAGAGCTAACCTTGACCTAACCGGTTTTATCCTCTAAAATATAGATTGTATTCACGTTTAACTCACAGTTTCAGTGTAGTACCACATTACTACGTGATCCAAACCAGAAAACGCCCTGGATCTGGCCAACAATTATGCGAAAAATGCGAATGTATGAGGCAGGCGATGGCAAATACCAGAGCTAACCCAGACCTAACCGGTGTTATCCTCTAAAATATAGATTGTATCCAGGTTTAACACACTGTTGCAGTGTGGAACAACATTACTACGTGATCCAAACCAGGAAACACCCAGGATCTCGCGAATAAGTATGCGAAAAATGCGAAACTATGAGCCAGATGAAGGCAAATACCAGACCTAACCCTGACCTAGCCGGTGTTATCCTCTAAAATATAGATTGAATCCAGGTTCAACTCACTGTTTGAGTGTGGTGCCACATTACTACGTGATCCAAACCAGAAATCGCCCAGGATCTGGCCAACAAGTATGCGTAAAATGCGAAAGTATGAGGCAGACGATGGCAAATACCAGAGCTAACACTGACCTAACCGGTGTTATCCTCTAAACTATAGATAGTATCCAGGTTCAACTCACTGTTTGAGTGTGGTGCCACATTACTACGTGATCCAATCGAGAAAACGCCCAGGATCTGGCCAACAAGTATGCGTAAAATGCGAAAGTATGAGGCAGACGATGGCAAATACCAGAGCTAGCCCTGACCTAACCGGTGTTATCCTCTAAAATATAGATTGAATCCAGGTTCAACTCACTGTTTGAGTGTGGTGCCACATTACTACGTGATCCAATCCAGAAAACGCCCAGTATTTGGCCAACGAGTATGCGAAATTGCGAAAGCAAGGGGCAGACGATGGCAAATACCAGAGCTAACCCTGACCTAACCGGTGTTATCCACTAAAATATAGATCGAATCCAGGTTCAACTCACTGTTTGGGTGTGGTGCCACATTACTACTTGATCCAACCCAGAAAACGCCCAGTATCTGGCCAACAAGTAGGTGAAAAATGCAATAGTATGAGACAGATGATGACAAATACCAGACCTTACCCTGACCTAACCGATGTTATCCTCTAAAATATAGATTGTATCCAGGTTTAACACACTGTTGCAGTGTGGAACCACATTACTACGTGATCCAAACCAGAAAACGCCCTGGATCTGGCCAACAATTATGCGAAAAATGCGAATGTATGAGGCAGACGATGGCAAATACCAGAGCTAACCCTGACCTAACCGGTGTTATCCTCTAAAATATAGATCGAATCCAGGTTCAACTCACTGTTTGAGTGTGGTGCTACATTACTACGTGATCCAACCCAGAAAACGCCCAGGATCTGGCCAACAAGTATGCGTAAATTGCGAAAGTATGAGGCAGACGATGGCAAATACCAGAGCTAACCTTGACCTAACCGGTGTTATCCTCTAAAATATAGATTGTATTCAGGTTTAACTCACAGTTTCAGTGTGGAACCACATTACTACGTGATCCAAACCAGAAAACGCCCTGGATCTGGCCAACAATTATGCGAAAAATGCGAATGTATGAGGCAGACGATGGCAAATACCAGAGCTAACCCTGACCTAACCGGTGCTATCCTCTAAAATATAGATCGAATCCAGGTTCAACTCACTGTTTGGGTGTGGTTCCACATTACTACGTGATCCAACCCAGAAAACGCCCAGTATCTGGCCAACAAGTAGGTGAAAAATGCAATAGTATGAGACAGATGATGGCAAATACCAGACCTTACCCTGACCTAACCGATGTTATCCTCTAAAATATAGATTGAATCCAGGATTAACTCACTGTTTCAGTGTGGTACCATATTACTACGTGATCCAAACCAGAAAACGCCCAGGATCTGGCCAACGAGCATGCGAAAATTGCGAAAGTATGAGCCACATTATGGCAAATACCAGACCTAACCCAAACCTAACCGGTGTTACCTTCTAATATATAGATCGAATCCAGGATTACTTCACTGTTTCAGTGCAGCTCCACACTACTACCAGATCCAACCCAGAAAACGCCCAGGATCTGGCCAACAAGTATGCGAAAAATGCGAAAGTATGAACCAGATGAAGGCAAATACCAGACCTAACCCTGACCTAGCCGGTGTTATCCTCTAAAATATAGATTGAATCCAGGTTCAACTCACTGTTTGAGAGTGGTGCCACATTACTACGTGATCCAACCCAGAAAACGCCCTGGATCTGGCCAACAAGTATGCGTAAATTGCGAAAGTATGAGGCAGACGATGGCAAATACCAGAGCTAACCTTGACCTAACCGGTGTTATCCTCTAAAATATAGATTGTATTCAGGTTTAACTCACAGTTTCAGTGTGGTACCACATTACTACGTGATCCAAACCAGAAAACGCCCTGGATCTGGCCAACAATTATGCGAAAAATGCGAATGTATGAGGCAGGCGATGGCAAATACCAGAGCTAACCCTGACCTAACCGGTGTTATCCTCTAAAATATAGATTGTATCCAGGTTTAACACACTGTTGCAGTGTGGAACAACATTACTACGTGATCCAAACCAGGAAACACCCAGGATCTCGCGAATAAGTATGCGAAAAATGCGAAACTATGAGCCAGATGAAGGCAAATAGCAGACCTAACCCTGACCTAGCCGGTGTTATCCTCTAAAATATAGATTGAATCCAGGTTCAACTCACCGTTTGAGTGTGGTGCCACATTACTACGTGATCCAAACCAGAAATCGCCCAGGATCTGGCCAACAAGTATGCGTAAAATGTGAAAGTATGAGGCAGACGATGGCAAATACCAGAGCTAACACTGAACTAACCGGTGTTATCCTCTAAACTATAGATTGTATCCAGGTTTAACTCACAGTTTCAGTGTGGTACCACATTACTACGTGATCCAAATCAGAAAACGCCCTGGATCTGGCCAACAATTATGCGAAAAATGCGAATGTATGAGGCAGACGATGGCAAATACCAGAGCTAACCATGACCTAACCGGTGTTATCCTCTAAAACATAGATCGAATCCAGGATCAGCTCACTGATTGGGTGTGGTGCCACATTACTGCGTGATCCAACCCAGAAAACGCCCAGGATCTGGCCAACAAGT
Organism: Colletes latitarsis; assembly: GCF_051014445.1. Taxonomy (NCBI): domain Eukaryota; kingdom Metazoa; phylum Arthropoda; class Insecta; order Hymenoptera; family Colletidae; genus Colletes; species Colletes latitarsis. Next base: position 28,546,831 of record NC_135145.1, read on the forward strand.
AGGTGAAAAATGCAATAGTATGAGACAGATGATGACAAATACCAGACCTTACCCTGACCTAACCGATGTTATCCTCTAAAATATAGATTGAATCCAGGTTCAACTCACTGTTTGAGTGTGGTGCCACATTACTACGTGATCCAATCCAGAAAACGCCCAGGATCTGGCCAACGAGTATGCGAAAATTGCGAAAGAATGAGGCAGACGATGGCAAATACCAGAGCTAACCCTGACCTAACCGGTGTTATCCTCTAAAATATAGATTGTATCCAGGTTTAACACACTGTTGCAGTGTGGAACCACATTACTACGTGATCCAAACCAGAAAACGCCCTGGATCTGGCCAACAATTATGCGAAAAATGCGAATGTATGAGGCAGACGATGGCAAATACCAGAGCTAACCCTGACCTAACCGGTGCTATCCTCTAAAATATAGATCGAATCCAGGTTCAACTCACTGTTTGGGTGTGGAGCCACATTACTACGTGATCCAACGCAGAAAACGCCCAGTATCTGGCCAACAAGTAGGTGAAAAATGCAATAGTATGAGACAGATGATGGCAAATACCAGACCATACCCTGACCTAACCGACGTTATCCTCTAAAATATAGATTGAATCCAGGATTAACTCACTGTTTCAGTGTGGTACCATATTACTACGTGATCCAAACCAGAAAACGCCCAGGATCTGGCCAACGAGCATGCGAAAATTGCGAAAGTATGAGCCACATGATGGCAAATACCAGACCTAACCCAAACCTAACCGGCGTTACCTTCTAATATATAGATCGAATCCAGGATTACTTCACTGTTTCAGTGCAGCTCCACACTACTACCAGATCCAACCCAGAAAACGCCCAGGATCTGGCCAACAAGTATGCGAAAAATGCGAAAGTATGAGCCAGATGAAGGCAAATACCAGACCTAACCCTGACCTAGCCGGTGTTATCCTCTAAAATATAGATTGAATCCAGGTTCAACTCACTGTTTGAGTGTGGTGCCACATTACTACGTGATCCAACCCAGAAAACGCCCAGGATCTGGCCAACAAGTATGCGTAAATTGCGAAAGTATGAGGCAGACGATGGCAAATACCAGAGCTAACCTTGACCTAACCGGTGTTATCCTCTAAAATATAGATTGTATTCAGGTTTAACTCACAGTTTCAGTGTGGTACCACATTACTACGTGATCCAAACCAGAAAACGCCCTGGATCTGGCCAACAATTATGCGAAAAATGCGAATGTATGAGGCAGGCGATGGCAAATACCAGAGCTAACCCTGACCTAACCGGTGTTATCCTCTAAAATATAGATTGTATCCAGGTTTAACACACTGTTGCAGTGTGGAACAACATTACTACGTGATCCAAACCAGGAAACACCCAGGATCTCGCGAATAAGTATGCGAAAAATGCGAAACTATGAGCCAGATGAAGGCAAATACCAGACCTAACCCTGACCTAGCCGGTGTTATCCTCTAAAATATAGATTGAATCCAGGTTCAACTCACCGTTTGAGTGTGGTGCCACATTACTACGTGATCCAAACCAGAAATCGCCCAGGATCTGGCCAAGAAGTATGCGTAAAATGCGAAAGTATGAGGCAGACGATGGCAAATACCAGAGCTAACACTGAACTAACCGGTGTTATCCTCTAAACTATAGATTGTATCCAGGTTTAACTCAGAGTTTCAGTGTGGTACCACATTACTACGTGATCCAAACCAGAAAACGCCCTGGATCTGGCCAACAATTATGCGAAAAATGCGAATGTATGAGGCAGACGATGGCAAATACCAGAGCTAACCATGACCTAACCGGTGTTATCCTCTAAAACATAGATCGAATCCAGGATCAGCTCACTGATTGGGTGTGGTGCCACATTACTGCGTGATCCAACCCAGAAAACGCCCAGGATCTGGCCAACAAGTAGGTGAAAAATGCAATAGTATGAGACAGATGATGACAAATACCAGACCTTACCCTGACCTAACCGATGTTATCCTCTAAAATATAGATTGAATCCAGGTTCAACTCACTGTTTGAGTGTGGTGCCACATTACTACGTGATCCAATCCAGAAAACGCCCAGGATCTGGCCAACGAGTATGCGAAAATTGCGAAAGAATGAGGCAGACGATGGCAAATACCAGAGCTAACCCTGACCTAACCGGTGTTATCCTCTAAAATATAGATTGTATCCAGGTTTAACACACTGTTGCAGTGTGGAACCACATTACTACGTGATCCAAACCAGAAAACGCCCTGGATCTGGCCAACAATTATGCGAAAAATGCGAATGTATGAGGCAGACGATGGCAAAGTCCAGAGCTAACCCTGACCTAACCGGTGCTATCCTCTAAAATATAGATCGAATCCAGGTTCAACTCACTGTTTGGGTGTGGAGCCACATTACTACGTGATCCAACCCAGAAAACGCCCAGTATCTGGCCAACAAGTAGGTGAAAAATGCAATAGTATGAGACAGATGATGGCAAATACCAGACCATACCCTGACCTAACCGACGTTATCCTCTAAAATATAGATTGAATCCAGGATTAACTCACTGTTTCAGTGTGGTACCATATTACTACGTGATCCAAACCAGAAAACGCCCAGGATCTGGCCAACGAGCATGCGAAAATTGCGAAAGTATGAGCCACATTATGGCAAATACCAGACCTAACCCAAACCTAACCGGTGTTACCTTCTAATATATAGATCGAATCCAGGATTACTTCACTGTTTCAGTGCAGCTCCACACTACTACCAGATCCAACCCAGAAAACGCCCAGGATCTGGCCAACAAGTATGCGAAAAATGCGAAAGTATGAGCCAGATGAAGGCAAATACCAGACCTAACCCTGACCTAGCCGGTGTTATCCTCTAAAATATAGATTGAATCCAGGTTCAACTCACTGTTTGAGTGTGGTGCCACATTACTACGTGATCCAACCCAGAAAACGCCCAGGATCTGGCCAACAATTATTCGAAAAATGCGAATGTATGAGGCAGACGATGGCAAATACCAGAGCTAACCATGACCTAACCGGTGTTATCCTCTAAAACATAGATCGAATCCAGGATCAGCTCACTGATTGGGTGTGGTGCCACATTACTGCGTGATCCAACCCAGAAAACGCCCAGGATCTGGCCAACAAGTAGGTGAAAAATGCAATAGTATGAGACAGATGATGACAAATACCAGACCTTACCCTGACCGAACCGATGTTATCCTCTAAAATATAGATTGAATCCAGGTTCAACTCACTGTTTGAGTGTGGTGCCACATTACTACGTGATCCAATCCAGAAAACGCCCAGGATCTGGCCAACGAGTATGCGAAAATTGCGAAAGAATGAGGCAGACGATGGCAAATACCAGAGCTAACCCTGACCTAACCGGTGTTATCCTCTAAAATATAGATTGTATCCAGGTTTAACACACTGTTGCAGTGTGGAACCACATTACTACGTGATCCAAACCAGAAAACGCCCTGGATCTGGCCAACAATTATGCGAAAAATGCGAATGTATGAGGCAGACGATGGCAAAGTCCAGAGCTAACCCTGACCTAACCGGTGCTATCCTCTAAAATATAGATCGAATCCAGGTTCAACTCACTGTTTGGGTGTGGAGCCACATTACTACGTGATCCAACCCAGAAAACGCCCAGTATCTGGCCAACAAGTAGGTGAAAAATGCAATAGTATGAGACAGATGATGGCAAATACCAGACCATACCCTGACCTAACCGACGTTATCCTCTAAAATATAGATTGAATCCAGGATTAACTCACTGTTTCAGTGTGGTACCATATTACTACGTGATCCAACCCAGAAAACGCCCAGGATCTGGCCAACAAGTATGCGTAAATTGCGAAAGTATGAGGCAGACGATGGCAAATACCAGAGCTAACCTTGACCTAACCGGTGTTATCATCTAAAATACAGATTGTATTCAGGTTTAACTCACAGTTTCAGTGTGGTACCACATTACTACGTGATCCAAACCAGAAAACGCTCTGGATCTGGCCAACAATTATGCGAAAAATGCGAATGTATGAGGCAGGCGATGGCAAATACCAGAGCTAACCCTGACCTAACCGGTGTTATCCTCTAAAATATAGATTGTATCCAGGTTTAACACACTGTTGCAGTGTGCAACCACATTACTACGTGATCCAAACCAGGAAACGCCCAGGATCTCGCCAATAAGTATGCGAAAAATGCGAAACTATGACCCAGATGATGGCAAATACCAGACCTAACCCTGACCTAGCCGGTGTTATCCTCTAAAATATAGATTGAATCCAGGTTCATCTCACTGTTTGAGTGTGGTGCCACATTACTACGTGATCCAAACCAGAAAACGCCCAGGATCTGGCCAACAAGTATGCGTAAACTGCGAAAGTATGAGGCAGACGATGCCAAATACCAGAGCTAACCCTGACCTAACCGGTGTTATCCTCTAAAATATAGATTGAATCCAGGTTCAACTCACTGTTAGAGTGTGGTGCCACATTACTACGTGATCCAATCCAGAAAACGCCCAGTATTTGGCCAACGAGTATGCGAAATTGCGAAAACAAGAGGCAGACGATGGCAAATACCAGAGCTAACCCTGACCTAACCGGTGCTATCCTCTAAAATATAGATTGTATCCAGGTTTAACACACTGTTGCAGTGTGGAACCACATTACTACGTGATCCAAACCAGAAAACGCCCTGGATCTGGCCAACAATTATGCGAAAAATGCGAATGTATGAGGCAGACGGTGGCAAATACCAGAGCTAACCCTGACCTAACCGGTGCTATCCTCTAAAATATAGATCGAATCCAGGTTCAACTCACAGTTTGGGTGTGGTGCCACATTACTACGTGATCCAACCCAGAAAACGCCCAGTATCTGGCCAACAAGTAGGTGAAAAATGCAATAGTATGAGACAGATGATGGCAAATACCAGACCTAACCCTGACCTAGCCGGTGTTATCCTCTAAAATATAGATTGAATCCAGGTTCAACTCACTGTTTGAGTGTGGTGCCACATTACTACGTGATCCAACCCAGAAAACGCCCAGTATCTGGCCAACAAGTAGGTGAAAAATGCAATAGTATGAGACAGATGATGGCAAATACCAGACCTTACCCTGACCTAACCGGTGTTACCTTCTAATATATAGATCGAATCCAGGATTACTTCACTGTTTCAGTGCAGCTCCACACTACTACCAGATCCAACCCTGAAAACGCCCAGGATCTGGCCAACAAGTATGCGAAAAATGCGAAAGTATGAGCCAGATGAAGGAAAATACCAGACCTAACCCTGTCCTAGCCGGTGTTATACTCTAAAATATAGATTGAATCCAGGTTCAACTCACTGTTTGAGTGTGGTGCCACATAACTACGTGATCCAAACCAGAAATCGCCCAGGATCTGGCCAACAAGTATGCGTAAAATGCGAAGGTATGAGGCAGACGATGGCAAATACCAGAGCTAACCCTGACCTAACCGGTGTTATCCTCTAAAATATAGATTGTATCCAGGTTTAACTCACAGTTTCAGTGTGGTACCACATTACTACGTGATCCAAACCAGAAAACGCCCTTGATCTGGCCAACAATTATGCGAAAAATGCGAATGTATGAGGCAGACGATGGCAAATACCAGAGCTAACCCTGACCTAACCGGTGTTATCCTCTAAAATATAGATCGAATCCAGGTTCAACTCACTGTTTGGGTGTGGTGCCACATTACTACGTTATCCAACCCAGAAAACGCCCAGTATCTGGCCAACAAGTAGGTGAAAAATGCAATAGTATGAGACAGATGATGGCAAATACCAGACCTTACCCTGACCTAACCGATGTTATCCTCTAAAATATAGATTGAATCCAGGATTAACTCACTGTTTCAGTGTGGTACCACATTACTACGTGATCCAAACCAGAAATCGCCCAGGATCTGGCCAACAAGTATGCGTACAATGCGAAGGTATGAGGCAGACGATGGCAAATACCAGAGCTAACCCTGACCTAACCGGTGTTATCCTCTAAAATATAGATTGTATCCAGTTTCAACTCACTGTTTGAGTGTGGTGCCACATTACTACGTGATCCAACCCAGAAAACGCCCAGGATCTGGCCAACAAGTATGCGTAAAATGCGAATGTATGAGGCAGACGATGGCAAATACCGGAGCTAACCCTGAACTAACCGGTGTTATCCTCTAAAGTATAGATCGAATCCAGGTTCAACTCACTGTTTGGGTGTGGTGCCACATTACTACGTGATCCAACCCAGAAATCGCCCAGTATCTGGCCAACAAGTATGTGAAAAATGCGAAAGTATGAGACAGATGATGGCAAATACCAGACCTAACCCTGACCCAACCGGTGTTACCTTCTAATATATAGATCGAATCCAGGATTAACTCACAGTTACAGTGTGGTACCACATTACTACGTGATCCAAACCAGGAGACGCCCAGGATCTCGCCAATAAGTATGCGAAAAATGCGAATCTATGAGCCAGATGAAGGCAAATACCAGACCTAACCCTGACCTAGCCGGTGTTATCCTCTAAAATATAGATTGAATCCAGGTTCAACTCACAGTTTCAGTGTGGTACCACATTACTACGTGATCCAAACCAGGAAACGCCCTGGATCTGGCCAACAATTATGCGAAAAATGCGAATGTATGAGGCAGACGATGGCAAATACCAGAGCTAACCCTGACCTAACCGGTGTTATCCTCTAAAATATAGATCGAATCCAGGTTCAACTCACTGTTTGGGTGTGGTGCCACATTACTACGTGATCCAACCCAGAAAACGCCCAGTATCTGGCCAACAAGTAGGTGAAAAATGCATTAGTATGAGACAGATGATGGCAAATACCAGACCTTACTCTGACCTAACCGGTGTTACCTTCTAATATATAGTTCGAATCCAGGATTAACTCACAGTTTCAGTGTGGTACCACATTACTACGTGATCCAAACCAGAAAACACCCAGGATCTGGCCAACAAGTATGCGCAAAATGCGAAAGTATGAGGCAGACGATGGCAAATACCAGAGCTAACCCTGACCTAACCGGTGTTATCCTCTAAAATATAGATTGAATCCAGGTTCAACTCACTGTTTGAGTGTGGTGCCACATTACTACGTGATCCAATCCAGAAAACGCCCAGTATTTGGCCAACGAGTATGCGAAATTGCGAAAGCAAGAGGCAGACGATGGCAAATACCAGAGCTAACACTGACCTAACCGGTGTTATCCTCTAAAATATAGATTGTATCCTGGTTTAACTCACAGTTTCAGTGTGGTACCACATTACTACGTGATCCAAACCAGAAAACGCCCTGGATCTGGCCAACAATTATGCGAAAAATGCGAATGTATGAGGCAATGGCAAATACCAGAGCTAACCCTGTACCTAACCGGTGTTATCCTCTAAAATATAGATCGAATCCAGGTTGAATTCACTGTTTGGGTGTGGTGCCACATTACTACGTGATCCAAACCAGAAAACGCCCAGTATCTGGCCAACGAGCATGCGAAAATTGCGAAAGTATGAGCCAGATTATGGCAAATACCAGACCTAACCCAAACCTAACCGGTGTTACCTTCTAATATATAGATCGAATCCAGGATTACTTCACTGTTTCAGTGCAGCTCCACACTACTACCTGATCCAACCCAGAAAACGCCCAGGATCTGGCCAACAAGTATGCGAAAAATGCGAAAGTATGAGCCAGAGGATGCAAATACCAGACCTAACCCTGACCTAACCGGTGTTACCTTCTAATATATAGTTCGAATCCAGGATTAACTCACAGTTTCAGTGTGGTACCACATTACTACGTGATTCAAACCAGAAAACGCCCAGGATCTGGCCAACAAGTATGCGTAAAATGGGAAAGTATGAGGCAGACGATGGCATATACCGGAGCTAACTCTGACCTAACCGGTGTTATCCTCTAAAATATAGATTGAATCCAGGTTTAACTCACTGTTTGAGTGTGGTGCCACATTACTACGTGATCCAAACCAGAAATTGCCCAGGATCTGGCCAACAAGTATGCGTAAAATGCGAAAGTATGAGGCAGACGATGGCAAATACCAGAGCTAACACTGACCTAACCGGTGTTATCCTCTAAAATATAGATTGAATCCAGGTTCAACTCACTGTTTGAGTGTGGTGCCACATTACTACGTGATCCAATCCAGAAAACGCCCAGTATTTGGCCAACGAGTATGCGAAATTGCGAAAGTAAGAGGCAGACGATGGCAAATACCGGAGCTAACCCTGACCTAACCGGTGTTATCCTCTAAAATATAGATTGTATCCAGGTTTAACACACTGTTGCAGTGTGGAACCACATTACTACGTGATCCAAACCAGGAAACGCCCAGGATCTGGCCAACAAGTATGCGTAAAATGCGAAAGTATGAGGCAGACGATGGCAAATACCGGAGCTAACTCTGACCTAACCGGTGTTATCCTCTAAAATATAGATTGAATCCAGGTTTAACTCACTGTTTGAGTGTGGTGCCACATTAGTACGTGATCCAAACCAGAAATCGCCCAGGATCTGGCCAACAAGTATGCGTAAAATGCGAAAGTATGAGGCAGACGATGGCAAATACGAGAGCTAACACTGACCTAACCGGTGTTATCCTCTAAAATATAGATTGTATCCAGGTTTAACTCACAGTTTCAGTGTGGTACCACATTACTACGTGATCCAAACCAGAAAACGCCCTGGATCTGGCCAACAATTATGCGAAAAATGCGAATGTATGAGGCAGACGATGGCAAATACCAGAGCTAACCCTGACCTAACCGGTGTTATCCTCTAAAATATAGATCGAATCCAGGTTCAACTCACTGTTTGGGTGTGGTGCCACATTACTACGTGATCCAACCCAGAAAACGCCCAGTATCTGGCCAACAAGTAGGTGAAAAATGCAATAGTATGAGACAGATGATGGCAAATACCAGACCTTACCCTGACCTAACCGATGTTATCCTCTAAAATATAGATTGAATCCAGGATTTACTCACTGTTTCAGTGTGGTACCATATTACTACGTGATCCAAACCAGAAGACGCCCAGGATCTGGCCAACGAGTATGCGAAAATTGCGAAAGTATGAGCCAGATGATGGCAAATACCAGACCTAACCCAAACCTAACCGGTGTTACCTTCTAATATATAGATCGAATCCAGGATTAACACACAGTTTCAGTGTGGTACCACATTACTACGTGATCCAAACCAGAAATCGCCCAGGATCTGGCCAACAAGTATGCGTACAATGCGAAGGTATGAGGCAGACGATGGCAAATACCGCAGCTATCCCTGACCTAACCGGTGTTATCCTCTAAAATATAGATTGAATCCAGGTTCAACTCACTGTTTGAGTGTGGTGCCACATTACTACGTGATCCAATCCAGAAAACGCCCAGTATCTGGCCAAGGAGTATGCCAAAAATGCGAAAATACGAGACAGATTATGGCAAATTCCAGACCTAACTCTGACCTAACCGGTGTTATCCTTTAAAATATAGATTGCATCCAGGTTTAACACACTGTTGCAGTGTGGAACCACATTACTACGTGATCCAAACCAGGAAACGCCCAGGATCTCGCCAATAAGTATGCGAAAAATGCGAAACTATGAGCCAGATGAAGGTAAATACCAGACCTAACCCTGACCTAGCCGGTGTTATCCTCTAAAATATAGATTGTATCCAGTTTCAACTCACTGTTTGAGTGTGGTGCCACATTACTACGTGATCCAACCCAGAAAACGCCCAGGATCTGGCCAACAAGTATGCGTAAAATGCGAATGTATGAGGCAGACGATGGCAAATACCGGAGCTAACCCTGAACTAACCGGTGTTATCCTCTAAAATATAGATCGAATCCAGGTTCAACTCACTGTTTGGGTGTGGTGCCACATTACTACGTGATCCAAACCAGAAATCGCCCAGGATCTGGCCAACAAGGATGCGTAAAATGCGAAAGTATGAGGCAGACGATGGCAAATACCAGAGCTAACCCTGACCTAACCGGTGTTATCCTCTAAAATATAGATTGTATCCAGTTTCAACTCACTGTTTGAGTGTGGTGCCACATTACTACGTGATCCAACCCAGAAAACGCCCAGGATCTGGCCAACAAGTATGCGTAAAATGCGAATGTATGAGGCAGACGATGGCAAATACCGGAGCTAACACTGAACTAACCGGTGTTATCCTCTAAAATATAGATCGAATCCAGGTTCAACTCACTGTTTGGGTGTGGTGCCACATTACTACGTGATCCAACCCAGAAATCGCCCCGTATCTGGCCAACAAGTATGTGAAAAATGCGAAAGTATGAGACAGATGATGGCAAATACCAGACCTTACCCTGACCTAACCGGTGTTACCCTCTGATTTATGGATCGAATCCAGGATTACTTCACTGTTTCAGTGCGGTACACACTACTACCTGATCCAACCCAGAAAACGCCCAGGATCTGGCCAACAAGTATGCGTAAAATGCGAATGTATGAGGCAGACGATGGCAAATACCGGAGCTAACCCTGAACTAACCGGTGTTATCCTCTAAAATATAGATCGAATCCAGGTTCAACTCACTGTTTGGGTGTGGTGCCACATTACTACGTGATCCAACCCAGAAATCGCCCCGTATCTGGCCAACAAGTATGTGAAAAATGCGAAAGTATGAGACAGATGATGGCAAATACCAGACCTTACCCTGACCTAACCGGTGTTACCCTCTGATTTATGGATCGAATCCAGGATTACTTCACTGTTTCAGTGCGGTACACACTACTACCTGATCCAACCCAGAAAACGCCCAGGATCTGGCCAACAAGTATGCGAAAAATGCGAAAGTATGAGGCAGATAATGGCAAATACCAGACCTAACCCTGACCCAACCGGTGTTACCTTCTAATATATAGATCGAATCCAGGATTAACTCACAGTTACAGTGTGGTACCACATTACTACGTGATCCAAACCAGAAAACGCCCAGGATCTGGCCAACAAGTATGCGAAACATGCGAAAGTATGAGACAGATGATGGCAAATACCAGACCTTACCCTGACCGAACCGATGTTATCCTCTAAAATATAGATTGAATCCAGGACTAACTCACTGTTTCAGTGTGGTACCATATTGCTACGTGATCCAAACCAGAAGACGTCCAGGATCTGGCCAACGAGTATGCGAAAATTGCGAAAGTATGAGCCAGATGATGGCAAATACCAGACCTAACCCAAACCTAACCGGTGTTACCTTCTAATATATAGATGGAATCCAGGATTAACTCACAGTTTCAGTGTGGTACCACATTACTACGTGATCCAAACCAGAAATCGCCCAGGATCTGGCCAACAAGTATGCGTAAAATGCGAAGGTATGAGGCAGACGATGGCAAATACCAGAGCTAACCCTGACCTAACCGGTGTTATCCTCTAAAATATAGATTGAATCCAGGTTCAACTCACTGTTTGAGTGTGGTGCCACATTACTACGTGATCCAATCCAGAAAACGCCCAGTATTTGGCCAACGAGTATGCGAAATTGCGAAAGTAAGAGGCAGACGATGGCAAATACCAGAGCTAACACTGACCTAACCGGTGTTATCCTCTAAAATATAGATTGTATCCAGGTTTAACTCACAGTTTCAGTGTGGTACCACATTACTACGTGATCCAAACCAGAAAACGCCCAGGATCTGGCCAACAAGTATGCGTAAAATGGGAAAGTATGAGGCAGACGATGGCATATACCGGAGCTAAAACTGACCTAACCGGTGTTATCCTCTAAAATATAGATTGAATCCAGGTTTAACTCACTGTTTGAGTGTGGTGCCACATTACTACGTGATCCAAACCAGGAGACGCCCAGGATCTCGCCAATAAGTATGCGAAAAATGCGAAACTATGAGCCAGATGAAGGCAAATACCAGACCTAACCCTGACCTAGCCGGTGTTATCCTCTAAAATATAGATTGAATCCAGGTTCAACTCACTGTTTGAGTGTGGTGCCACATTACTACGTGATCCAATCCAGAAAACGCACAGTATTTGGCCAACGAGTATGCGAAATTGCGAAAGTAAGAGGCAGACGATGGCAAATACCGGAGCTAACCCTGACCTAACCGGTGTTATCCTCTAAAATATAGATTGTATCCAGGTTTAACACACTGTTGCAGTGTGGAACCACATTACTACGTGATCCAAACCAGAAATCGCCCAGGATCTGGCCAACAAGTATGCGTAAAATGCGAAGGTATGAGGCAGACGATGGCAAATACCAGAGCTAACCCTGACCTAACCGGTGTTATCCTCTAATATATAGATGGAATCCAGGTTAAGCTCACTGTTTGAGTGTGGTGCCACATTACTACGTGATCCAAACCAGATATCGCCCAGGATCTGGCCAACAAGTAAGCGTAAAATGCGAAAGTATGAGGCAGACTATGGCAAATACCAGAGCTAACACTGACCTAACCGGTGTTATCCTCTAAAATATAGATTGTATCCAGGTTTAACTCACAGTTTCAGTGTGGTACCACATTACTACGTGATCCAAACCAGAAAACGCCCAGGATCTGGCCAACAAGTATGCGTAAAATGGGAAAGTATGAGGCAGACGATGGCATATACCGGAGCTAACTCTGACCTAACCGGTGTTATCCTCTAAAATATAGATTGAATCCAGGTTTAACTCACTGTTTGAGTGTGGTGCCACATTACTACGTGATCCAAACCAGAAATTGCCCAGGATCTGGCCAACAAGTATGCGTAAAATGCGAAAGTATGAGGCAGACGATGGCAAATACCAGAGCTAACACTGACCTAACCGGTGTTATCCTCTAAAATATAGATTGAATCCAGGTTCAACTCACTGTTTGAGTGTGGTGCCACATTACTACGTGATCCAATCCAGAAAACGCCCAGTATTTGGCCAACGAGTATGCGAAATTGCGAAAGTAAGAGGCAGACGATGGCAAATACCGGAGCTAACCCTGACCTAACCGGTGTTATCCTCTAAAATATAGATTGTATCCAGGTTTAACACACTGTTGCAGTGTGGAACCACATTACTACGTGATCCAAACCAGGAAACGCCCAGGATCTGGCCAACAAGTATGCGTAAAATGCGAAAGTATGAGGCAGACGATGGCAAATACCGGAGCTAACTCTGACCTAACCGGTGTTATCCTCTAAAATATAGATTGAATCCAGGTTTAACTCACTGTTTGAGTGTGGTGCCACATTACTACGTGATCCAAACCAGAAATCGCCCAGGATCTGGCCAACAAGTATGCGTAAAACGCGAAAGCATGAGGCAGACGATGGCAAATACGAGAGCTAACACTGACCTAACCGGTGTTATCCTCTAAAATATAGATCGAATCCAGGTTCAGGTCACTGTTTGGGTGTGGTGCCACATTACTACGTGATCCAACCCAGAAATCGCCCCGTATCTGGCCAACAAGTATGTGAAAAATGCGAAAGTATGAGACAGATGATGGCAAATACCAGACCTTACCCTGACCTAACCGGTGTTACCCTCTGATTTATGGATCGAATCCAGGATTACTTCACTGTTTCAGTGCGGTACACACTACTACCTGATCCAACCCAGAAAACGCCCAGGATCTGGCCAACAAGTATGCGAAAAATGCGAAAGTATGAGGCAGATAATGGCAAATACCAGACCTAACCCTGACCCAACCGGTGTTACCTTCTAATATATAGATCGAATCCAGTATTAACTCACAGTTACAGTGTGGTACCACATTACTACGTGATCCAAACCAGAAAACGCCCAGGATCTGGCCAACAAGTATGCGAAACATGCGAAAGTATGAGACAGATGATGGCAAATACCGGAGCTAACTCTGACCTAACCGGTGTTATCCTCTAAAATATAGATTGAATCCAGGTTTAACTCACTGTTTGAGTGTGGTGCCACATTACTACGTGATCCAAACCAGAAATTGCCCAGGATCTGGCCAACAAGTATGCGTAAAATGCGAAAGTATGAGGCAGACGATGGCAAATACCAGACCTAACCCTGACCCAACCGGTGTTACCTTCTAATATATAGATCGAATCCAGGATTAACTCACAGTTACAGTGTGGTACCACATTACTACGTGATCCAAACCAGAAAACGCCCAGGATCTGGCCAACAAGTATGCGTAAAATGCGAAAGTATGAGGCAGACGATGGCAAATACCGGAGCTAACTCTGACCTAACCGGTGTTATCCTCTAAAATATAGATTGAATCCAGGTTTAACTCACTGTTTGAGTGTGGTGCCACATTACTACGTGATCCAAACCAGAAATTGCCCAGGATCTGGCCAACAAGTATGCGTAAAATGCGAAAGTATGAGGCAGACGATGGCAAATACCAGAGCTAACACTGACCTAACCGGTGTTATCCTCTAAAATATAGATTGAATCCAGGTTCAACTCACTGTTTGAGTGTGGTGCCACATTACTACGTGATCCAAACTAGAAGACGTCCAGGATCTGGCCAACGAGTATGCGAAAATTGCGAAAGTATGAGCCAGATGATGGCAAATACCAGACCTAACCCAAACCTAACCGGTGTTACCTTCTAATATATAGATGGAATCCAGGATTAACTCACAGTTTCAGTGTGGTACCACATTACTACGTGATCCAAACCAGAAATCGCCCAGGATCTGGCCAACAAGTATGCGTAAAATGCGAAGGTATGAGGCAGACGATGGCAAATACCAGAGCTAACCCTGACCTAACCGGTGTTATCCTCTAAAATATAGATTGAATCCAGGTTCAACTCACTGTTTGAGTGTGGTGCCACATTACTACGTGATCCAATCCAGAAAACGCCCAGTATTTGGCCAACGAGTATGCGAAATTGCGAAAGTAAGAGGCAGACGATGGCAAATACCAGAGCTAACACTGACCTAACCGGTGTTATCCTCTAAAATATAGATTGTATCCAGGTTTAACTCACAGTTTCAGTGTGGTACCACATTACTACGTGATCCAAACCAGAAAACGCCCAGGATCTGGCCAACAAGTATGCGTAAAATGGGAAAGTATGAGGCAGACGATGGCATATACCGGAGCTAAAACTGACCTAACCGGTGTTATCCTCTAAAATATAGATTGAATCCAGGTTTAACTCACTGTTTGAGTGTGGTGCCACATTACTACGTGATCCAAACCAGGAGACGCCCAGGATCTCGCCAATAAGTATGCGAAAAATGCGAAACTATGAGCCAGATGAAGGCAAATACCAGACCTAACCCTGACCTAGCCGGTGTTATCCTCTAAAATATAGATTGAATCCAGGTTCAACTCACTGTTTGAGTGTGGTGCCACATTACTACGTGATCCAATCCAGAAAACGCACAGTATTTGGCCAACGAGTATGCGAAATTGCGAAAGTAAGAGGCAGACGATGGCAAATACCGGAGCTAACCCTGACCTAACCGGTGTTATCCTCTAAAATATAGATTGTATCCAGGTTTAACACACTGTTGCAGTGTGGAACCACATTACTACGTGATCCAAACCAGAAATCGCCCAGGATCTGGCCAACAAGTATGCGTAAAATGCGAAGGTATGAGGCAGACGATGGCAAATACCAGAGCTAACCCTGACCTAACCGGTGTTATCCTCTAATATATAGATGGAATCCAGGTTCAGCTCACTGTTTGAGTGTGGTGCCACATTACTACGTGATCCAAACCAGATATCGCCCAGGATCTGGCCAACAAGTAAGCGTAAAATGCGAAAGTATGAGGCAGACTATGGCAAATACCAGAGCTAACACTGACCTAACCGGTGTTATCCTCTAAAATATAGATTGTATCCAGGTTTAACTCACAGTTTCAGTGTGGTACCACATTACTACGTGATCCAAACCAGAAAACGCCCAGGATCTGGCCAACAAGTATGCGTAAAATGGGAAAGTATGAGGCAGACGATGGCATATACCGGAGCTAACTCTGACCTAACCGGTGTTATCCTCTAAAATATAGATTGAATCCAGGTTTAACTCACTGTTTGAGTGTGGTGCCACATTACTACGTGATCCAAACCAGAAATTGCCCAGGATCTGGCCAACAAGTATGCGTAAAATGCGAAAGTATGAGGCAGACGATGGCAAATACCAGAGCTAACACTGACCTAACCGGTGTTATCCTCTAAAATATAGATTGAATCCAGGTTCAACTCACTGTTTGAGTGTGGTGCCACATTACTACGTGATCCAATCCAGAAAACGCCCAGTATTTGGCCAACGAGTATGCGAAATTGCGAAAGTAAGAGGCAGACGATGGCAAATACCGGAGCTAACCCTGACCTAACCGGTGTTATCCTCTAAAATATAGATTGTATCCAGGTTTAACACACTGTTGCAGTGTGGAACCACATTACTACGTGATCCAAACCAGGAAACGCCCAGGATCTGGCCAACAAGTATGCGTAAAATGCGAAAGTATGAGGCAGACGATGGCAAATACCGGAGCTAACTCTGACCTAACCGGTGTTATCCTCTAAAATATAGATTGAATCCAGGTTTAACTCACTGTTTGAGTGTGGTGCCACATTACTACGTGATCCAAACCAGAAATCGCCCAGGATCTGGCCAACAAGTATGCGTAAAATGCGAAAGCATGAGGCAGACGATGGCAAATACGAGAGCTAACACTGACCTAACCGGTGTTATCCTCTAAAATATAGATCGAATCCAGGTTCAGGTCACTGTTTGGGTGTGGTGCCACATTACTACGTGATCCAACCCAGAAATCGCCCCGTATCTGGCCAACAAGTATGTGAAAAATGCGAAAGTATGAGACAGATGATGGCAAATACCAGACCTTACCCTGACCTAACCGGTGTTACCCTCTGATTTATGGATCGAATCCAGGATTACTTCACTGTTTCAGTGCGGTACACACTACTACCTGATCCAACCCAGAAAACGCCCAGGATCTGGCCAACAAGTATGCGAAAAATGCGAAAGTATGAGGCAGATAATGGCAAATACCAGACCTAACCCTGACCCAACCGGTGTTACCTTCTAATATATAGATCGAATCCAGGATTAACTCACATTTACAGTGTGGTACCACATTACTACGTGATCCAAACCAGAAAACGCCCAGGATCTGGCCAACAAGTATGCGAAACATGCGAAAGTATGAGACAGATGATGGCAAATACCAGACCTTACCCTGACCGAACCGATGTTATCCTCTAAAATATAGATTGAATCCAGGACTAACTCACTGTTTCAGTGTGGTACCATATTGCTACGTGATCCAAACCAGAAGACGTCCAGGATCTGGCCAACGAGTATGCGAAAATTGCGAAAGTATGAGCCAGATGATGGCAAATACCAGACCTAACCCAAACCTAACCGGTGTTACCTTCTAATATATAGATGGAATCCAGGATTAACTCACAGTTTCAGTGTGGTACCACATTACTACGTGATCCAAACCAGAAATCGCCCAGGATCTGGCCAACAAGTATGCGTAAAATGCGAAGGTATGAGGCAGACGATGGCAAATACCAGAGCTAACCCTGACCTAACCGGTGTTATCCTCTAAAATATAGATTGAATCCAGGTTCAACTCACTGTTTTAGTGTGGTGCCACATTACTACGTGATCCAATCCAGAAAACGCCCAGTATTTGGCCAACGAGTATGCGAAATTGCGAAAGTAAGAGGCAGACGATGGCAAATACCAGAGCTAACACTGACCTAACCGGTGTTATCCTCTAAAATATAGATTGTATCCAGGTTTAACTCACAGTTTCAGTGTGGTACCACATTACTACGTGATCCAAACCAGAAAACGCCCAGGATCTGGCCAACAAGTATGCGTAAAATGGGAAAGTATGAGGCAGACGATGGCATATACCGGAGCTAAAACTGACCTAACCGGTGTTATCCTCTAAAATATAGATTGAATCCAGGTTTAACTCACTGTTTGAGTGTGGTGCCACATTACTACGTGATCCAAACCAGGAGACGCCCAGGATCTCGCCAATAAGTATGCGAAAAATGCGAAACTATGAGCCAGATGAAGGCAAATACCAGACCTAACCCTGACCTAGCCGGTGTTATCCTCTAAAATATAGATTGAATCCAGGTTCAACTCACTGTTTGAGTGTGGTGCCACATTACTACGTGATCCAATCCAGAAAACGCACAGTATTTGGCCAACGAGTATGCGAAATTGCGAAAGTAAGAGGCAGACGATGGCAAATACCGGAGCTAACCCTGACCTAACCGGTGTTATCCTCTAAAATATAGATTGTATCCAGGTTTAACACACTGTTGCAGTGTGGAACCACATTACTACGTGATCCAAACCAGAAATCGCCCAGGATCTGGCCAACAAGTATGCGTAAAATGCGAAGGTATGAGGCAGACGATGGCAAATACCAGAGCTAACCCTGACCTAACCGGTGTTATCCTCTAATATATAGATGGAATCCAGGTTCAGCTCACTGTTTGAGTGTGGTGCCACATTACTACGTGATCCAAACCAGATATCGCCCAGGATCTGGCCAACAAGTAAGCGTAAAATGCGAAAGTATGAGGCAGACTATGGCAAATACCAGAGCTAACACTGACCTAACCGGTGTTATCCTCTAAAATATAGATTGTATCCAGGTTTAACTCACAGTTTCAGTGTGGTACCACATTACTACGTGATCCAAACCAGAAAACGCCCAGGATCTGGCCAACAAGTATGCGTAAAATGGGAAAGTATGAGGCAGACGATGGCATATACCGGAGCTAACTCTGACCTAACCGGTGTTATCCTCTAAAATATAGATTGAATCCAGGTTTAACTCACTGTTTGAGTGTGGTGCCACATTACTACGTGATCCAAACCAGAAATTGCCCAGGATCTGGCCAACAAGTATGCGTAAAATGCGAAAGTATGAGGCAGACGATGGCAAATACCAGAGCTAACACTGACCTAACCGGTGTTATCCTCTAAAATATAGATTGAATCCAGGTTCAACTCACTGTTTGAGTGTGGTGCCACATTACTACGTGATCCAATCCAGAAAACGCCCAGTATTTGGCCAACGAGTATGCGAAATTGCGAAAGTAAGAGGCAGACGATGGCAAATACGAGAGCTAACACTGACCTAACCGGTGTTATCCTCTAAAATATAGATCGAATCCAGGTTCAGGTCACTGTTTGGGTGTGGTGCCACATTACTACGTGATCCAACCCAGAAAACGCCCAGTATCTGGCCAACAAGTATGCGTAAAATGCGAAAGTATGAGGCAGACGATGGCAAATACCGGAGCTAACTCTGACCTAACCGGTGTTATCCTCTAAAATATAGATTGAATCCAGGTTTAACTCACTGTTTGAGTGTGGTGCCACATTACTACGTGATCCAAACCAGAAATCGCCCAGGATCTGGCCAACAAGTATGCGTAAAATGCGAAAGCATGAGGCAGACGATGGCAAATACGAGAGCTAACACTGACCTAACCGGTGTTATCCTCTAAAATATAGATCGAATCCAGGTTCAGGTCACTGTTTGGGTGTGGTGCCACATTACTACGTGATCCAACCCAGAAAACGCCCAGTATCTGGCCAACAAGTAGGTGAAAAATGCAATAGTATGAGACAGATGATGGCAAATACCAGACCTTACTCTGACCTAACGGATGTTATCCTCTAAAATATAGATTGAGTCCAGGATTAACTCACTGTTTCAGTGTGGTACCATATTACTACGTGATCCAAACCAGAAAACGCCCAGGATCTGGCCAACGAGTATGCGAAAAATGCGAAAGTATGAGGCAGACGATGGCAAATACCGGAGCCAAATCTGACCTAACCGGTGTTATCCTCTAAAATATAGATTGAATCCAGGTTCAACGCACTGTTTGAGTGTGGTACCACAATTACTACGTGATCCAAACCAGAAATCGCCCAGGATCTGGCCAACAAGTATGCGTAAAATGCGAAAGTATGAGACAGGTGATGGCAAATAACAGACCTAACCCTGGCCTAACCGCTGTTATCCTCCAAAATATAGATTGAATCCAGGATTAACTCACTATTGCAGTGTGGAACCACATTACTACGTGATCCAAACCAGAAATCGCCCAGGATCTGTCCAACAAGAACGCGTAAAATGCGAAAGTATGAGGCAGACGATGGCAAATACCAGAGCTAACCCTGACCTAACCGGTGTTATCCTCTAAAATATAGATTGTATCCAGGTTTAACACACTGTTGCAGTGTGGAACCACATTACTACGCGATCCAAACCAGGAAACGCCCAGAATCTCGCGAATAAGTATGCGAAAAATGCGAAACTATGAGCCAGATGAAGGCAAATACCAGACCTAACCCTGACCTAGCCGGTGTTATCCTCTAAAATATAGATTGAATCCAGGTTCAACTCACTGTTTGAGTGTGGTACCACATTACTACGTGATCCAAACCAGAAAACGCCCTGGATCTGGCCAACAATTATGCGAAAAATGCGAATGTATGAGGCAGACGATGGCAAATACCAGAGCTAACCCTGACCTAACCGGTGTTATCCTCTAAAATATAGATCGAATCCAGGTTCAACTCACTGTTTGGGTGTGGTGCCACATTACTACGTGATCCAACCCAGAAAACGCCCAGTATCTGGCCAACAAGTAGGTGAAAAATGCAATAGTATGAGACAGATGATGGCAAATACCAGACCTTACCCTGACCTAACCGATGTTATCCTCTAAAATATAGATTGAATCCAGGATTAACTCACTGTTTCAGTGTGGTACCATATTACTACGTGATCCAAACCAGAAGACGCCCAGGATCTGGCCAACGAGTATGCGAAAATTGCGAAAGTATGAGCCAGATGATGGCAAATACCAGACCTAACCCAAACCTAACCGGTGTTACCTTCTAATATATAGATCGAATCCAGGATTAACTCACAGTTTCAGTGTGGTACCACATTACTACGTGATCCAAACCAGAAATCGCCCAGGATCTGGCCAACAAGTATGCGTAAAATGCGAAGGTATGAGGCAGACGATGGCAAATACCAGATCTAACCCTGACCTAACCGGTGCTATCCTCTAAAATATAGATTGAATCCAGGTTCAACTCACTGTTTGAGTGTGGTGCCACATTACTACGTGATCCAATCCAGAAAACGCCCAGGATCTGGCCAACAAGTATGCGTAAAATGCGAAAGTATGAGGCAGACGATGGCAAATACCGGAGCTAACTCTGACCTAACCGGTGTTATCCTCTAAAATATAGATTGAATCCAGGTTCAACTAACTGTTTGAGTGTGGTGCCACATTACTACGTGATCCAAACCGGAAATCGCCCAGGATCTGGCCAACAAGTATGCGTAAAATGCGAAAGTATGAGGCAGACGATGGCAAATACCAGACCTAACCCAAACCTAACCGGTGTTACCTTCTAATATATAGATCGAATCCAGGATTAACACACAGTTTCAGTGTGGTACCACATTACTACGTGATCCAAACCAGAAATCGCCCAGGATCTGGCCAACAAGTATGCGTAAAATGCGAAGGTATGAGGCAGACGATGGCAAATACCAGAGCTAACCCTGACCTAACCGGTGTTATCCTCTAAAATATAGATTGAATCCAGGTTCAACTCACTGTTTGAGTGTGGTGCCACATTACTACGTGATCCAATCCAGAAAACGCCCAGTATCTGGCCAACGAGTATGCGAAATTGCGAAAGTAAGAGCCAGATGATGGCAAATACCAGACCTAACCCTAACCTAACCGGTGTTACCCTCTAATATATAGATCGCATCCAGGATTACTTCACTGTTTCAGTGCGGTACCACACTACTACCTGATCGAACCCAGAAAACGCCCAGGATCTGGCCAAGAAGTATGCCAAAAATGCGAAAATATGAGCCAGATTATGGCAAATTCCAGACCTAACCCTGACCTAACCGGTGTTACCCTCTAATATATAGATCGAATCCAGGATTAACTCACAGTTTCAGTGTGGTACCACATTACTACGTGATCCAAACCAGAAAACGCCCAGGATCTGGCCAACAAGTATGCGTAAAATGCGAAAGTATGAGGCAGACGATGGCAAATACCAGAGCTAACCCTGACCTAACCGGTGTTATCCTTTAAAATATAGATTGTATCCAGGTTTAACACACTGTTGCAGTGTGGAACAACATTACTACGTGATCCAAACCAGGAAACGCCCAGGATCTCGCCAATAAGTATGCGAAAAATGCGAAGCTATGGGCCAGATGAAGGCAAATACCAGACCTAACCCTGACCTAGCCGGTGTTATCCTCTAAAATATAGATTGAATCCAGGTTCAACTCACTGTTTGAGTGTGGTGCCACATTACTACGTGATCCAAACCAGAAATCGCCCAGGATCTGGCCAACAAGTATGCGTAAAATGCGAAAGTATGAGGCAGACGATGGCAAATACCGGAGCTAACTCTGACCTAACCGGTGTTATCCTCTAAAATATAGATTGAATCCAGGTTCAACTCACTGTTTGAGTGTGGTGCCACATTACTACGTGATCCAAACCGGAAATCGCCCAGGATCTGGCCAACAAGTATGCTTAAAATGCGAAAGTATGAGGCAGACGATGGCAAATACCAGAGCTAACCCTGACCTAACCGGTGTTATCCTCTAAAATATAGATTGTATCCAGGTTTAACACACTGTTGCAGTGTGGAACCACATTACTACGTGATCCAAACCAGAAATCGCCCAGGATCTGGCCAACAAGTATGCGTAAAATGCGAAGGTATGAGGCAGACGATGGCAAATACCAGATCTAACCCTGACCTAACCGGTACTATCCTATAAAATATAGATTGAATCCAGGTTCAACTCACTGTTTGAGTGTGGTGCCACATTACTACGTGATCCAATCCAGAAAACGCCCAAGATCTGGCCAACAAGTATGCGTAAAATGCGAAAGTATGTGGCAGACGATGGCAAATACCGGAGCTAACTCTGACCTAACCGGTGTTATCCTCTAAAATATAGATTGAATCCAGGTTCAACTCACTGTTTGAGTGTGGTGCCACATTACTACGTGATCCAAACCGGAAATCGCCCAGGATCTGGCCAACAAGTATGCTTAAAATGCGAAAGTATGAGGCAGACGATGGCAAATACCAGAGCTAACCCTGACCTAACCGGTGTTATCCTCTAAAATATAGATTGTATCCAGGTTTAACACACTGTTGCAGTGTGGAACCACATTACTACGTGATCCAAACCAGGAAACGCCCAGGATCTCGCCAATAAGTATGCGAAAAATGCGAAACTATGGGCCAGATGAAGGCAAATACCAGACCTAACCCTGACCTAGCCGGTGTTATCCTCTAAAATATAGATTGAATCCAGGTTCAACTCACTGTTTGAGTGTTGTGCCACATTACTACGTGATCCAAACCAGAAATCGCCCAGGATCTGGCCAACAAGTATGCGTAAAATGCGAAGGTATGAGGCAGACGATGGCAAATACCAGAGCTAACCCTGACCTAACGGGTGTTATCCTCTAAAATATAGATTGTATCCAGGTTTAACTCACAGTTTCAGTGTGGTACCACATTACTACGTGATCCAACCCAGAAAACGCCCAGTAGCTGGCCAACAAGTAGGTGAAAAATGCAATAGTATGAGACAGATGATGGCAAATACCAGACCTTACCCAGACCTAACCGATGTTATCCTCTAAAATATAGATTGAATCCAGGATTAACTCACTGTGTCAGTGTGGTACCATATTACTACGTGATCCAAACCCGAAGACGCCCAGGATCTGGCCAACGAGTATGCGAAAATTGCGAAAGTATGAGCCAGATGATGGCAAATACCAGACCTAACCCAAACCTAACCGGTGTTACCTTCTAATATATAGATCGAATCCAGGATTAACTCACAGTTTCAGTGTGGTACCACATTACTACGTGATCCAAACCAGAAATCGCCCAGGATCTCGCCAACAAGTATGCGTAAAATGCGAAAGTAAGAGGCAGACGATGGCAAATACCAGAGCTAACCCTGACCTAGCCGGTGTTATCCTCTAAAATATAGATTGAATCCAGGTTCAACTCACTGTTTGAGTGTGGTGCCACATTACTACGTGATCCAAACCAGAAATCGCCCAGGATCTCGCCAATAAGTATGCGAAAAATGCGAAACTATGGGCCAGATGAAGGCAAATACCAGACCTAACCCTGACCTAGCCGGTGTTATCCTCTAAAATATAGATTGAATCCAGGTTCAACTCACTGTTTGAGTGTGGTGCCACATTACTACGTGATCCAAACCAGAAATCGCCCAGGATCTGGCCAACAAGTATGCGTAAAATGCGAAGGTATTAGGCAGACGATGGCAAATACCAGAGCTAACCCTGACCTAACGGGTGTTATCCTCTAAAATATAGATTGTATCCAGGTTTAACTCACAGTTTCAGTGTGGTACCACATTACTACGTGATCCAACCCAGAAAACGCCCAGTAGCTGGCCAACAAGTAGGTGAAAAATGCAATAGTATGAGACAGATGATGGCAAATACCAGACCTTACCCAGACCTAACCGATGTTATCCTCTAAAATATAGATTGAATCCAGGATTAACTCACTGTGTCAGTGTGGTACCATATTACTACGTGATCCAAACCCGAAGACGCCCAGGATCTGGCCAACGAGTATGCGAAAATTGCGAAAGTATGAGCCAGATGATGGCAAATACCAGACCTAACCCAAACCTAACCGGTGTTACCTTCTAATATATAGATCGAATCCAGGATTCACTCACAGTTTCAGTGTGGTACCACATTACTACGTGATCCAAACCAGAAATCGCCCAGGATCTCGCCAACAAGTATGCGTAAAATGCGAAAGTAAGAGGCAGACGATGGCAAATACCAGAGCTAACCCTGACCTAGCCGGTGTTATCCTCTAAAATATAGATTGAATCCAGGTTCAACTCACTGTTTGAGTGTGGTGCCACATTACTACGTGATCCAAACCAGAAATCGCCCAGGATCTGGCCAACAAGTATGCGTAAAATGCGAAAGTATGAGGCAGACGATGGCAAATACCAGAGCTAACCCTGACCTAACCGGTGTTATCCTTTAAAATATAGATTGTATCCAGGTTTAGCTCACAGTTTCAGTGTGGTACCACATTACTACGTGATCCAAACCAGAAAACGTCCTGGATCTGGCCAACAATTATGCGAAAAATGCGAATGTATGAGGCAGACGATGGCAAATACCAGAGCTAACCCTGACCTAACCGGTGTTATCCTCTAAAATATAGATCGAATCCAGGTTCAACTCACTGTTTGGGTGTGGTGCCACATTACTACGTGATCCAACCCAGAAAACGCCCAGTATCTGGCCAACAAGTATGCGTAAAATGCGAAAGTATGAGACAGATAATGGCAAATACCAGACCTAACCCTGACCTAACCGATGTTATCCTCTAAAATATAGTATGAATCCAGGATTAACTCACTGTTTCAGTGTGGTACCATATTACTACGTGATCCAAACCAGAAAACGCCCAGGATCAGGCCAAGAAGTATGCCAAAAATGCGAAAATATGAGCCAGATTATGGCAAATGCCAGATCTAACCCTGACCTAGCCGGTGTTATCCTCTAAAATATAGATTGAATCCAGGTTCAACTCACTGTTTGAGTGTGGTGCCCATTACTACGTGATCCAAACCAGAAATCGCCCAGGATCTGGCCAACAAGTATGCGTAAAATGCCAAGGTGTGAGGCAGACGATGGCAAATACCAAATCTAACCCTGACCTAACCGGTGCTGTCCTCTAAAATATAGATTGAATCCAGGTTCAACTCACTGTTTGAGTGTGGTGCCACATTACTACGTGATCCAATCCAGAAAACGCCCAGGATCTGGCCAACAAGTATGCGTAAAATGCGAAAGTATGAGGCAGACGATGGCAAATACCGGAGCTAACTCTGACCTAACCGGTGTTATCCTCTAAAATATAGATTGAATCCAGCTTCAACTCACTGTTTGAGTGTGGTGCCACATTACTACGTGATCCAAACCAGAAATCGCCCAGGATCTGGCCAACAAGTATGCGTAAAATGCGAAAGTATGAGGCAGACGATGGCAAATACCAGAGCTAACCCTGACTTAACCGGTGTTATCCTCTAAAATATAGATTGTATCCAGGTTTAACACACTGTTGCAGTGTGGAACCACATTACTACGTGATCCAAACCAGGAAACGCCCAGGATCTCGCCAATAAGTATGCGAAAAATGAGAAACTATGAGCCAGATGAAGGCAAATACCAGACCTAACCCTGACCTAGCCGGTGTTATCCTCTAAAATATAGATTGAATCCAGGTTCAACTCAGTGTTTGAGTGTGGTGCCACATTACTACGTGATCCAAACCAGAAATCGCCCAGGATCTGGCCAACAAGTATGCGTAAAATGCGAAAGTATGAGGCAGACGATGGCAAATACCAGAGCTAACCCTGACCTAACCGGTATTATCCTCTAAAATATAGATTGTATCCAGGTTTAACACACTGTTGCAGTGTGGAACCACATTACTACGTGATCCAAACCAGGAAACGCCCAGGATCTCGCCAATAAGTATGCGAAAAATGCGAAAGCATGAGGCGGATGATGACAAATACCAGACCTAACCCTAACCTAACCGGTGTTACCCTCTAATATATAGATCGCATCCAGGATTACTTCACTGTTTCAGTGCGGTACCACACTACTACCTGATCCAACCCAGAAAACGCCCAGGATCTGGCCAACAAGTATGCGGAAAATGCGAAAATATGAGCCAGATTATGGCAAATACCAGACCTAACCCTGACCCAACCGGTGTTACCTTCTAATATATAGATCGAATCCAGGATTAACTCACGGTTTCTGTGAAGTACCACATTACTACATGATCCAAACCAGAAAACGCCCTGGATCTGGCCAACAAGTATGCGAAAAATGCGAAAGTATGAGGCAGGCGATGGCAAATACCAGAGCTAACCCTGACCTAACCGGTGTTATCCTCTAATATATAGATCGAATCCAGGATTACTTCACTGTTTCAGTTGCGGTACCACACTACTCCTTGATCCAACCCAGAAAACGCCCAGGATCTGGCCAACAAGTATGCGGAAAATGCGAAAATATGAGCCAGATTATGGCAAATACCAGACCTAACCCTGACCCAACCGGTGTTACCTTCTAATATATAGATCGAATCCAGGATTAACTCACGGTTTCTGTGAAGTACCACATTACAACGTGATCCAAACCAGAAAACGCCCAGGATCTGGCCAATAAGTATGCGAAAAATGCGAAACTATGAGCCAGATGAAGGCAAATACCAGCCCTAACCCTGACCTTGCCGGTGTTATCATCTAAAATATAGATTGAATCCAGGTTTAACTCACCGTTTCATTGTGGTACCATATTACTTCGTGCTCCAAACCAGAAAACGCCCTGGATCTGGCCAACGAGTATGCGAAAATTGCGAAAGTATGAGCCAGATTATGGCAAATACCAGACCTAACACAAACCTAACCGATGTTATCCTCTAAAATATAGTATGAGTCCAGGATTAACTCACTGTTTCAGTGTGGTACCATATTACTACGTGATCCAAACCAGAAAACGCCCAGGATCTGGCCAACAAGTAGGTGAAAAATGCAATAGTATGAGACAGATGATGGCAAATACCAGACCTAACCCTGACCTAACCGATGTTATCCTCTAAAATATAGATTGAATCCAGAATTAACTCACTGTTTCAGTGTGGTACCATATTACTACGTGACCCAAACCAGAAGACGCCCAGGATCTGGCCAACGAGTATGTGAAAATTGCGAAAGTATGAGACAGATGATGGCAAATACCAGACCTAACCCTGACCTAACCGATGTTATCCTCTAAAATATAGTATGAGTCCAGGATTAACTCACTGTTTCAGTGTGGTACCATATTACTACGTGATCCAAACCAGAAAACGCCCAGGATCAGGCCAACAAGTAGGTGAAAAAGGCGAAAGTATGAGCCAGATAAAGGCAAATACCAGACCTAACCCTGACCTAACCGGTATTATCCTCCAAAATATAGATTGAATCCAGGTTTAACTCAATGTTTGAGAGTGGCTCCACATTACTACGTGACCCAAACCAGAACACGCCCAGGATCTGGCCAACAAGTATGCGTAAAATGCGAAGGTATTAGGCAGACGATGGCAAATACCAGAGCTAACCCTGACCTAACGGGTGTTATCCTCTAAAATATAGATTGTATCCAGGTTTAACTCACAGTTTCAGTGTGGTACCACATTACTACGTGATCCAACCCAGAAAACGCCCAGTAGCTGGCCAACAAGTAGGTGAAAAATGCAATAGTATGAGACAGATGATGGCAAATACCAGACCTTACCCAGACCTAACCGATGTTATCCTCTAAAATATAGATTGAATCCAGGATTAACTCACTGTGTCAGTGTGGTACCATATTACTACGTGATCCAAACCCGAAGACGCCCAGGATCTGGCCAACGAGTATGCGAAAATTGCGAAAGTATGAGCCAGATGATGGCAAATACCAGACCTAACCCAAACCTAACCGGTGTTACCTTCTAATATATAGATCGAATCCAGGATTCACTCACAGTTTCAGTGTGGTACCACATTACTACGTGATCCAAACCAGAAATCGCCCAGGATCTCGCCAACAAGTATGCGTAAAATGCGAAAGTAAGAGGCAGACGATGGCAAATACCAGAGCTAACCCTGACCTAGCCGGTGTTATCCTCTAAAATATAGATTGAATCCAGGTTCAACTCACTGTTTGAGTGTGGTGCCACATTACTACGTGATCCAAACCAGAAATCGCCCAGGATCTGGCCAACAAGTATGCGTAAAATGCGAAAGTATGAGGCAGACGATGGCAAATACCAGAGCTAACCCTGACCTAACCGGTGTTATCCTTTAAAATATAGATTGTATCCAGGTTTAGCTCACAGTTTCAGTGTGGTACCACATTACTACGTGATCCAAACCAGAAAACGTCCTGGATCTGGCCAACAATTATGCGAAAAATGCGAATGTATGAGGCAGACGATGGCAAATACCAGAGCTAACCCTGACCTAACCGGTGTTATCCTCTAAAATATAGATCGAATCCAGGTTCAACTCACTGTTTGGGTGTGGTGCCACATTACTACGTGATCCAACCCAGAAAACGCCCAGTATCTGGCCAACAAGTATGCGTAAAATGCGAAAGTATGAGACAGATAATGGCAAATACCAGACCTAACCCTGACCTAACCGATGTTATCCTCTAAAATATAGTATGAATCCAGGATTAACTCACTGTTTCAGTGTGGTACCATATTACTACGTGATCCAAACCAGAAAACGCCCAGGATCAGGCCAAGAAGTATGCCAAAAATGCGAAAATATGAGCCAGATTATGGCAAATGCCAGATCTAACCCTGACCTAGCCGGTGTTATCCTCTAAAATATAGATTGAATCCAGGTTCAACTCACTGTTTGAGTGTGGTGCCCATTACTACGTGATCCAAACCAGAAATCGCCCAGGATCTGGCCAACAAGTATGCGTAAAATGCCAAGGTGTGAGGCAGACGATGGCAAATACCAAATCTAACCCTGACCTAACCGGTGCTGTCCTCTAAAATATAGATTGAATCCAGGTTCAACTCACTGTTTGAGTGTGGTGCCACATTACTACGTGATCCAATCCAGAAAACGCCCAGGATCTGGCCAACAAGTATGCGTAAAATGCGAAAGTATGAGGCAGACGATGGCAAATACCGGAGCTAACTCTGACCTAACCGGTGTTATCCTCTAAAATATAGATTGAATCCAGCTTCAACTCACTGTTTGAGTGTGGTGCCACATTACTACGTGATCCAAACCAGAAATCGCCCAGGATCTGGCCAACAAGTATGCGTAAAATGCGAAAGTATGAGGCAGACGATGGCAAATACCAGAGCTAACCCTGACTTAACCGGTGTTATCCTCTAAAATATAGATTGTATCCAGGTTTAACACACTGTTGCAGTGTGGAACCACATTACTACGTGATCCAAACCAGGAAACGCCCAGGATCTCGCCAATAAGTATGCGAAAAATGAGAAACTATGAGCCAGATGAAGGCAAATACCAGACCTAACCCTGACCTAGCCGGTGTTATCCTCTAAAATATAGATTGAATCCAGGTTCAACTCAGTGTTTGAGTGTGGTGCCACATTACTACGTGATCCAAACCAGAAATCGCCCAGGATCTGGCCAACAAGTATGCGTAAAATGCGAAAGTATGAGGCAGACGATGGCAAATACCAGAGCTAACCCTGACCTAACCGGTATTATCCTCTAAAATATAGATTGTATCCAGGTTTAACACACTGTTGCAGTGTGGAACCACATTACTACGTGATCCAAACCAGGAAACGCCCAGGATCTCGCCAATAAGTATGCGAAAAATGCGAAAGCATGAGGCGGATGATGACAAATACCAGACCTAACCCTAACCTAACCGGTGTTACCCTCTAATATATAGATCGCATCCAGGATTACTTCACTGTTTCAGTGCGGTACCACACTACTACCTGATCCAACCCAGAAAACGCCCAGGATCTGGCCAACAAGTATGCGGAAAATGCGAAAATATGAGCCAGATTATGGCAAATACCAGACCTAACCCTGACCCAACCGGTGTTACCTTCTAATATATAGATCGAATCCAGGATTAACTCACGGTTTCTGTGAAGTACCACATTACTACATGATCCAAACCAGAAAACGCCCTGGATCTGGCCAACAAGTATGCGAAAAATGCGAAAGTATGAGGCAGGCGATGGCAAATACCAGAGCTAACCCTGACCTAACCGGTGTTATCCTCTAATATATAGATCGAATCCAGGATTACTTCACTGTTTCAGTTGCGGTACCACACTACTCCTTGATCCAACCCAGAAAACGCCCAGGATCTGGCCAACAAGTATGCGGAAAATGCGAAAATATGAGCCAGATTATGGCAAATACCAGACCTAACCCTGACCCAACCGGTGTTACCTTCTAATATATAGATCGAATCCAGGATTAACTCACGGTTTCTGTGAAGTACCACATTACAACGTGATCCAAACCAGAAAACGCCCAGGATCTGGCCAATAAGTATGCGAAAAATGCGAAACTATGAGCCAGATGAAGGCAAATACCAGCCCTAACCCTGACCTTGCCGGTGTTATCATCTAAAATATAGATTGAATCCAGGTTTAACTCACCGTTTCATTGTGGTACCATATTACTTCGTGCTCCAAACCAGAAAACGCCCTGGATCTGGCCAACGAGTATGCGAAAATTGCGAAAGTATGAGCCAGATTATGGCAAATACCAGACCTAACACAAACCTAACCGATGTTATCCTCTAAAATATAGTATGAGTCCAGGATTAACTCACTGTTTCAGTGTGGTACCATATTACTACGTGATCCAAACCAGAAAACGCCCAGGATCTGGCCAACAAGTAGGTGAAAAATGCAATAGTATGAGACAGATGATGGCAAATACCAGACCTAACCCTGACCTAACCGATGTTATCCTCTAAAATATAGATTGAATCCAGAATTAACTCACTGTTTCAGTGTGGTACCATATTACTACGTGACCCAAACCAGAAGACGCCCAGGATCTGGCCAACGAGTATGTGAAAATTGCGAAAGTATGAGACAGATGATGGCAAATACCAGACCTAACCCTGACCTAACCGATGTTATCCTCTAAAATATAGTATGAGTCCAGGATTAACTCACTGTTTCAGTGTGGTACCATATTACTACGTGATCCAAACCAGAAAACGCCCAGGATCTGGCCAACGAGTATGCGAAAATTGCGAAAGTATGAGCCAGATGATGGCAAATACCAGACCTAACCCAAACCTGACCGGTGTTACCCTCTAATATATAGATCGCATCCAGGATTACTTCACTGTTTCAGTGCGGTACCACACTACTACCTGATCCAACCCAGAAAACGCCCAGGATCTGGCCAAGAAGTATGCCAAAAATGCGAAAATATGAGCCAGATTATGGCAAATGCCAGATCTAACCCTGACCTAACCGGTGTTACCCTCTAATATTTAGATCGAATCCAGGATTAACTCACGGTTTCAGTGTGGTACCACATTACTACGTGATCCAAACCAGAAAACGCCCTGGATCTGGCCAACAAGTATGCGAAAAATGCGAAAGTATGAGACAGACGATGGCAAATACCAGACCTAACGCTGACCTAACCGGTGTTATCCTCTAAAATATAGATTGAATCCAGGTTTAACTCATGCAGCAGTGTGGTACCACATTACTACGTGATCCAAACCAGAAAACGCCCAGGACCTGGCCAACAAGTATGTGAACAATTCGAAAGTATGAGCTAGATTATGGCACATACCAGACCTAACCCTGACCTAACCGGTGTTATCCTCTAAAATATAGATTGAATCCAGGTTTAACTCACTGTTTCAGACTGGTTCTACATTCCTACCTGATCCAACCCAGAAAACGTCCAGGATCTGGCCAACAAGTATGCGAACAATTCGAATATATGAGCCAGATGATGGCAAATACCAGACCTAACCCTGACCTAACCGGTGTTATCCTCTAAAATATAGATTGAATCCTGGTTTAACCCAGTGTTTCAGTGTGGTACCACATCACTACGTGATACAACCCAGAAAACGCCCAGGATCAGGCCAACAATTAGGTGAAAAAGGCGAAAGTATGAGCCAGATAAAGGCAAATACCAGACCTAACCCTGACCTAACCGGTGTTATCCTTCAAAATATAGATTGAATCCAGGTTTAACTCAATGTTTGAGAGTGGCTCCACATTACTACGTGACCCAAACCAGAAAACGCCCAGGATCTGGCCAACAAGGGTGCGAAAAATGCGAAAGTATGAGCTGGATGATGGCAAATACCAGACCTAACCCTGATCTAACCGGTGTTATCCTCTGAAATATAGATTGCATCCAGGTTTCACTCACTGTTTGAGTGTGGTGCCACATTACTACGTGATCCAACCCAGAAAACGCCCAGTATCTGGCCAACAAGTATGCGAAAAATGCGAAAGTATGAGCCGGATGATGGCAAACACCAGACCTAACCCAAACCTAACCGGTGTTACCCTCTAATATATAGATCGAATCCAGGATTAATTCACTGTTTCAGTGTGGCATCACACTACTACGTGATCCAACCCAGAAAACGCCCAGGATCTGGCCAAAAAAGTATGCGAAAAATGCGCAAGTATGAGACAGATGATGGAAAATACCAGACCTAACCCTGACCTAACCGGTGTTATCCTCTAAAATATAGATTGAATCCAGGATTACTTCACTCTTTCAGTGCGGTACCACACTACTACCTGATCCAACCCAGTAAACGCCCAGGATCTGGCCAACAAGTATGCGAAAAATGCGAAAGTATGAGCCGGATGATGGCAAACACCAGACCTAACCCAAACCTAACCGGTGTTATCCTCTAAAATATAGATTGAATCCTGGTTTAACCCACTGTTTCAGTGTGGTACCACATTACTACGTGATACAACCCAGAAAACGCCCAGGATCAGGCCAACAAGTAGGTGAAAAAGGCGAAAGTATGAGCCAGATAAAGGCAAATACCAGACCTAACCCTGACCTAACCGGTGTTATCCTCCAAAATATAGATTGAATCCAGGTTTAACTCAATGTTTGAGAGTGGCTCCACATTACTACGTGACCCAAACCAGAACACGCCCAGGATCTGGCCAACAAGGGTGCGAAAAATGCGAAAGTATGAGCTGGATGATGGCAAATACCAGACCGAACCCTGATCTAACCGGTGTTATCCTCTGAAATATAGATTGCATCCAGGTTTAACTCACTGTTTGAGTGTGGTGCCACATTACTACGTGATCCAACCCAGAAAACGCCCAGTATCTGGCCAAAAGTAGGTGAAAAATGCGAAAGTATGAGACAGATGATGGCAAATACCAGACCTAACCCTGACCTAACCGGTGTTATTCTCTAAAATATAGATTGAATCCAGGATTACTTCACTGCTTCAGTGCGGTACCACACTACTACCTGATACAACCTTGAAAACGCCCAGGATCTGGCCAACAAGTATGCGAAAAATGCGAAAGTATGAGCCGGACGATGGCAAATACCAGACCTAACCCTGACCTAACCGGTGTTACCCTCTAATATATAGATCGAATCCAGGATGATCTCACTGTTTCAGTGTGGTACCACATTACTACGTGATCCAAACCAGAAAAAACCAGCATTTGGCCAACAATTATGCGAAAAAGGTGAAAGTATGAGCGAGATGATGGCGAATCCCAGACCTGACCCAGACCTAACAGGTATTTTCCTCTAAAGAATTGATCGGATCACGGTTTAACCCGCTGCTTCATTGTGGTACCACATTACTACTTGATACATACCAGAAAAAGCCCAGGATCTGGACAACATTTATACGAAATATGCGAAAGTATGGGCCAGGTAATATCAAATACCAGACCTAACCCAAACCTAACCGGTGTTACCCTCTAATATATAGATCGAATCCAGGATAAATTCACTGTTTCAGTGTGGCATCACACTACTACGTGATCCAACCCAGAAAACGCCCAGGATCTGGCCAACAAGTATGCGAAAAATGCGAAAGTATGAGCCGGACGAAGGCAAATACCTGACCTAACCCTGACCTAACCGGTGTTACCCTCTAATATATAGATCGAATCCAGGATGATCTCACTGTTTCAGTGTGGTACCACATTACTACGTGATCCAAACCAGAAAAAGCCAGCATTTGGCCAACAATTATGCGAAAAAGGTGAAAGTATGAGCGAGATGATGGCGAATCCCAGACCTGACCCAGACCTAACAGGTATTATCCTCTGAAGAATTGATCGGATCCCGGTTTAACCCGCTGTTTCATTGTGGTACCACATTACTACGTGATACATACCAGAAAAAGCCCAGGATCTGGACAACATTTATACGAAATATGCGAAAGTATGGGCAAGGTAATATCAAATACCAGACCTAACCCAAACCTAACCGGTGTTACCCTCTAATATATAGATCGAATCCAGCATTAATTCACTGTTTCAGTGTGGCATCACACTACTACGTGATCCAAACCAGAAAAAGCCAGCATTTGGCCAACAATTATGCGAAAAAGGTGAAAGTATGAGCGAGATGATGTCGAATCCCAGACCTGACCCAGGCCTAACCGATGTTATCCTCTAAAGAATTGTTCGGACCCCGGTTTAACCCGCTGTTTCATTGTGGTACCACATTACCACGTGATCCATACCAGAAAAAGCCAAGGATCTGACCAACATTTATACGAAATATGCGAAATTACGGGCAAGGTAATATCAAATAGCAGACCTAACCCAAACCTAACCGGTGTTACCCTCTAATATATAGATCGAAACCAGCATTAATTCACTGTTTCAGTGTGGCATCACACTACTACGTGATCCAACCCAGAAAACGCCCAGGATCTGGCCAAAAAGTATGCGTAAAATGCGAAAGTATGAGCCAGATGATGGAAAATACCGGCCCTAACCCTGACCTAACCGGTGTTATCCTCTAAAATATAGATTGAATCCAGGTTTAACTCACAGTTGCAGTGTGGTGCCACATTACTACGTGATCCAAACCAGAAAACGCCCAAGATCTGGCCAACAAGTATGCGAAAAATGCGAAAGTATGAGACAGATGATGGCAAATGCCAGACCTAACCCTGACCTAACCGGTGTTATCCTCTAAAATATAGATTGAATCCAGGATTAACTCACTGTTTCAGGGTGGTACCATATTACTACGTGATCCAAACCAGAAAACGCTCAGGAGCTGGCCAACAACTATACGAAAAATGCGAAAGTATGTGCCAGATGATGGCAAATACCAGACCTAACCCTGACCAAACCAGTGTTACCCTCCAATATATAGATCGAACTACAGGATTACTTCACTCTTTCAGTGCGGTACCACACTACTACCTGATGCAACCCAGAAAACGCTCAGGATCTGGCCAACAAGTATGCGAAAGATGCGAAAGTATGAGACAGATGATGGCAAATACCAGACCTAACCCTGACCAAACCAGTGTTACCCTCCAATATATAGATCGAACTACAGGATTACTTCACTCTTTCAGTGCGGTACCACACTACTACCTGATGCAACCCAGAAAACGCCCAGGATCTGGACAACAAGTATGCGAAAGATGCGAAAGTATGAGACAGATGATGGCAAATACCAGACCTAACCCTGACCTAACCGCTGTTATCCTCTAAAATATAGATTGAATCCAGGATTAACTCACTGTTTCAGGGTGGTACCATATTACTACGTGATCCAAACCAGAAAACGCTCAGGAGCTGGCCAACAACTATACGAAAAATGCGAAAGTATGTGCCAGATGATGGCAAATACCAGACCTAACCCTGACCAAACCAGTGTTACCCTCCAATATATAGATCGAACTACAGGATTACTTCACTCTTTCAGTGCGGTACCACACTACTACCTGATGCAACCCAGAAAACGCTCAGGATCTGGCCAACAAGTATGTGAAAAATGCAAAAGTATGAGCCGGATGATGGGAAATACCAGACCTAACCCTGACCTAACAGGTGTTATCCTCTAAAATATAGATTGAATCCAGGTTTAACTCAATGTTTGAGTGTGGCACCATATTACTACGTGACCCAAACCAGAAAACGCTCAGGATCTGGCCAACAAGTATGCGAAAAATGCGAAAGTATTAGCCAGATGATGGCAAATACCAGACCTAACCCTGACCTAACCGGTGTTACCCTCCAATATATAGATCGAATTACAGGATTACTTCACTGTTTCAGTTCGGTACCACACTACTACCTGATGCAACCCAGAAAACGCCCAGGATCTGGACAACAAGTATGCGAAAAATGCGAGAGTATGAACCAGATGATGGCAAATGCCAGACCTAACCCAAACCTAACCGGTGTTAACCTCTAATATATAGATCGAATCCAGGATTATCTCGCTGTTTCAGTGCGGTACCACATTACTACGTGATCCAAGCCAGAAAAAGCCAGCATTTGGCCAACAATTATGCGAAAAAGGTGAAAGTATGAGCGAGATGATGGCGAATCCCAGACCTGACCCAGACCTAATCGGTATTATCCTCTAAAGAATTGATCGGATCCCGGATTAACCCGCTGTTTCATTGTGGTACCACATTATTACGTGATCCATACCAGAAAAAGCCCAGGATCTGGCCAACAAGTATGCGAAAAATGCGAAAGTATGAGCCGGATGATGGCAAATACCAGACCTAACCCAAACCTAACCGGTGTTATCCTCTAAAATATAGATTGAATCCTGGTTTAACCCACTGTTTCATTGTGGTACCACATTACTACGTGATCCAACCCAGAAAACGCCCAGGATCAGGCCAACAAGTATGCGAAAAATGCGAATGTATGAGCCGGATGATGGCAAATACCAGACCTAACCCAAACCTAACCGGTGTTATCCTCTAAAATATAGATTGAATCCTGGTTTAACCCACTGTTTCATTGTGGTACCACATTACTACGTGATCCAACCCAGAAAACGCCCAGGATCAGGCCAACAAGTAGGTGAAAAAGGCGAAAGTATGAGCCAGATAAAGGCAAATACCAGACCTAACCCTGACCTAACCGGTGTTATCCTCCAAAATATAGATTGAATCCAGGTTTAACTCAATGTTTGAGAGTGGCTCCACATTACTACCTGACCCAAACCAGAAAACGCCCAGGATCTGGCCAACAAGGGTGCGAAAAATGCGAAAGTATGAGCTGGATGATGACAAATACCAGACCTAACCCTGACCTAACCGGTGTTACCCTCTAATATATACATCGAATCCAGGATTAATTCACTGTTTCAGTGTGGCATCACACTACTACGTGATCCAACCCAGAAAACGCCCAGGATCTGGCCAAAAAAGTATGCGATAAATGCGCAAGTATGAGACAGATGATGGAAAATACCAGACCTAACCCTGACCTAACCGGTGTTATCCTCTAAAATATAGATTGAATCCAGGATTACTACACTGCTTCAGTGCCGTACCACACTACTACCTGATCCAACCCAGAAAACGCCCTGGATCTGGCCAACAAATATGCGAAAAATGCGAAAGTATGAGCCACGTGATGGCAAATTCCAGACCTAACCCAAAGCTAACCGGTGTTACCCTCTAATATATAGATCGATTCCAGGATTACTTCACTCTTTCAGTGCGGTACCACACTACTACCTGATCCAACCCAGAAAACGCCCAGGATCTGGCCAACAAGTATGCGAAAAATGCGAAAGTATGAGCCGGATGATGGTAAATACCAGACCTAACCCTGACCTAACCGGTGTTATCCTCTAATATATAGATCGAATCCAGGATTACTTCACTCTTTCAGTGCGGTACCACACTACTACCTGATCCAACCCAGAAAACGCCCAGGATCTGGCCAACAAGTATGCGAAAAATGCGAAAGTATGAGCCGGATGATGGCAAATACCAGACCTAACCCGGACCTAGCCGGTGTTATCCTCTAAAATATAGATTGAATCCAGGTTTAACTCACTGTTTGAGTGTGGTGCCACATTACTACGTGATCCGACCCAGAATACGCCCAGGATCTGGCCAACAAGTATGCGAACAATTCGAATATATGAGCCAGATGATGGCAAATACCAGACCTAACCCAGACCTAACCGGTGTTATCCTCTAAAATATAGATTGTATCCAGGTTTAGCTCACTGTTGCAGTGTGGAACCACATTACCACGTGATCCAAACCAGAAAACGCCCAGAATCTGGCCAACAAGTATGCGAAAAATGCGAAAGTATGAGCCGGATGATGGCAAATACCAGACCTAACCCTGACCTAACCGGTGTTATCCTCCAAAATATAGATTGCATCCAGGTTTAACTCACCGTTTGAGTGTGGTGCCACACTACTACGTGATCCAACCCAGAAAACGCCCTGGATCTGGCCAACAAGTATGCGAAAAATGCGAAAGTATGAGGCAGATGATGGCAAATACCAGACCTAACCCGGACCTAGCCGGTGTTATCCTCTAAAATATAGATTGAATCCAGGTTTAACTCACTGTTTGAGTGTGGTGCCACATTACTACGTGATCCGGCCCAGCATACGACCAGGATCTGGCCAACAAGTATGCGAACAATTCGAATATATGAGCCAGATGATGGCAAATACCAGACCTAACCCAGACCTAACCGGTGTTATCCTCTAAAATATAGATTGTATCCAGGTTTAGCTCACTGTTTGAGTGTGGTGCCACATTACTACGTGATCCGACCCAGAATACGCCCAGGATCTGGCCAACAAGTATGCGAACAATTCGAATATATGAGCCAGATGATGGCAAATACCAGACCTAACCCAGACCTAACCGGTGTTATCCTCTAAAATATAGATTGTATCCAGGTTTAGCTCACTGTTGCAGTGTGGAACCACATTACCACGTGATACAACCCAGAAAACGTCCAGGATCAGGCCAACAAGTAGGTGAAAAAGGCGAAAGTATGAGCCAGATAAAGGCAAATACCAGACCTAACCCTGACCTAACCGGTGTTATCCTCCAAAATATAGATTGCATCCAGGTTTAACTCACCGTTTGAGTGTGGTGCCACACTACTACGTGATCCAACCCAGAAAACGCCCTGGATCTGGCCAACAAGTATGCGAAAAATGCGAAAGTATGAGGCAGATGATGGCAAATACCAGACCTAACCCGGACCTAGCCGGTGTTATCCTCTAAAATATAGATTGAATCCAGGTTTAACTCACTGTTTGAGTGTGGTGCCACATTACTACGTGATCCGGCCCAGCATACGACCAGGATCTGGCCAACAAGTATGCGAACAATTCGAATGTATGAGCCAGATGATGGCAAATACCAGACCTAACCCTGACCTAACCGGTGTTATCCTCTAAAATATAGATTGTATCTAGGTTTAACTCACTGTTTCAGACTGGTTCTACATTTCTACGTGATCCAAACCAGAAAACGCCCAGGATCTGGCCAACAAGTATGCGAAAACTGCGAAAGTATGAGACAGATGATGGCAAATGCCAGACCTAACCCTGACCTAACCGGTGTTATCCTCTAAAATATAGATTGAGTCCAGGTTTAGCTCACTGTTTCAGAGTGGTTCTACATTACTACGTGATCCAAACCAGAAAACGCCCAGGATCTGGCCAACAAGTATGCGAAAAATGCGAAAGAATGAGGTAGACGATGGCAATCACCAGAGCAAACCCTGACCTAACCGGTGTTATCCTCTGAAATATAGATTGAATCCAGGTTCAACTCACTGTTTGAGTGTGGTGCCACATTACTACGTGATCCAACCCAGAAAACGCCCAGTATCTGGCCAACAAGTAGGTGAAAAATGCAATAGTGTGAGACAGATGATGGCAAATACCAGACCCAACCCTGACCTAACCGGTGTTATCCTCTAAAATATACGTTGAATCCAGGATTAACTCACTGTTTCAGTGCGGTACCGCACTACTACCTGATCCAACCCAGAAAACGCCCAGGATCTGGTCAAGAAGTATGCCAAAAATGCGAAAATATGAGCCAGATTATGGCAAATTCCAGCCCTAACCCTGACCTAACCGGTGTTATCCTCTAATATATAGATCGAATCCAGGATTACTTCACTCTTTCAGTGCGGTACCACACTACTACCTGATCCAACCCAGAAAACGCCCAGGATCTGGCCAACAAGTATGCGAAAAATGCGAATGTATGAGCCGGATGATGGCAAATACCAGACCTAACCGGTGTTATCCTCTAATATATAGATCGGTTCCAGGATTACTTCACTCTTTCAGTGCGGTACCACACTACTACCTGATCCAACCCAGAAAACGCCCAGGATCTGGCCAACAAGTATGCGAAAAATGCGAAAGTATGAGCCGGATGATGGCAAATACCAGACCTAACCCTGACCTAACCGGTGTTATCCTGTAATATATAGATCGAATCCAGGATTACTTCACTCTTTCAGTGCGGTACCACACTACTACCTGATCCAACCCAGAAAACGCCCAGGATCTGGCCAACAAGTATGCGAAAAATACGAAAGTTTGAGCCGGATGAT
Organism: Colletes latitarsis; assembly: GCF_051014445.1. NCBI lineage: Eukaryota > Metazoa > Arthropoda > Insecta > Hymenoptera > Colletidae > Colletes > Colletes latitarsis. The sequence goes on from NC_135145.1 coordinate 28,588,193, forward strand.
GGCAAATACCAGACCTAACCCAAACCTAACCGGTGTTATCCTCTAAAATATAGATTGAATCCTGGTTTTACCCACTGTTTCAGTGTGCTACCACATTACTACGTGACCCAAACCAGAAAACGCCCAGGATCTGGCCAACAAGGGTGCGAAAAATGCGGAAGTATGAGCTGGATGATGGCAAATACCGGACCTAACCCTGACCTAATCGGTGTTATCCTCTGAAATATAGATTGCATCCAGGTTTAAGTCACTGTTTAAGTGTGGTGCCACATTACTACGTGATCCAACCCAGAAAACGCCCAGTATCTGGCCAACAAGTATGCGAAAAATGCGGAAGTATGAGCTGGATGATGGCAAATACCAGACCTAACCCTGATCTAACCGGTGTTTTCCTCTGAAATATAGATTGCATCCAGGTTTAACTCACTGTTTGAGTGTGGTGCCACATTACTACGTGATCCAACCCAGAAAACGCCCAGTATCTGGCCAACAAGTAGGTGAAAAATGCGAAAGTTTGAGACAGATGATGGCAAATACCAGACCTAACCCTGACCTAACCGGTGTTATTCTCTAAAATATAGATTGAATCCAGGATTACTTCACTGCTTCAGTGCGGTACCACACTACTACCTGATACAACCCAGAAAACGCCCAGGATCTGGCCAACAAGTATGCGAAAAATGCGAAAGTATGAGCCGGATGATGGCAAATACCAGACCTAACCCAAACCTAACCGGTGTTATCCTCTAAAATATAGATTGAATCCTGGTTTAACCCACTGTTTCATTGTGGTACCACATTACTACGTGATCCAACCCAGAAAACGCACAGGATCAGGCCAACAAGTAGGTGAAAAAGGCGAATGTATGAGCCAGATAAAGGCAAATACCAGACCTAACCCCGACCTAACCGGTGTTATCCTCCAAAATATAGATTGAATCCAGGTTTAACTCAATGTCTGAGAGTGGCTCCACATTACTACCTGACCCAAACCAGAAAACGCCCAGGATCTGGCCAACAAGTATACGAAAAATGCGAAAGTATGAGCTGGATGATGGCAAATACCAGACCTAACCCTGACCTAACCGGTGTTATCCTCTGAAATATAGATTGCATCCAGGTTTAACTCACTGTTTGAGTGTGGTGCCACATTACTACGTGATCCGGCCCAGAATACGACCAGGATCTGGCCAACAAGTATGCGAACAATTCGAATGTATGAGCCAGATGATGGCAAATACCAGACCTAACCCTGACCTAACCGGTGTTATCCTCTAAAATATAGATTGTATCCAGGTTTAACTCACTGTTTCAGACTGGTTCTACATTCCTACGTGATCCAAACCAGAAAACGCCCAGGATCTGGCTAACAAGTATGCGAAAAATGCGAAAGTATGAGTCACATGATGGCAAATACCAGACCTAACCCTGACCTAACCGGTGTTATCCTCTAAAATATAGATTGTATCCAGGTTTAGCTCACTGTTGCAGTGTGGAACCACATTACCACGTGATCCAAACCAGAAAACGCCCAGGATCTGGCCAATAAGTATGCGAAAAATGCGAAACTATGAGCCAGATGATGGCAAATACCAGACCTAACCCGGACCTAGCCGGTGTTATCCTCTAAAATATAGATTGAATCCAGGTTTAGCTCACTGTTGCAGTGTGGAACCACATTACCACGTGATCCAAACCAGAAAACGCCCAGAATCTGGCCAACAAGTATGCGAAAAATGCGAAAGTATGAGCCGGATGATGGCAAATACCAGACCTAACCCAGACCTAGCCGGTGTTATCCTCTAAAATATAGATTGAATCCTGGTTTAACCCACTGTTTCAGTGTGGTACCACATTAGTACGTGATACAACCCAGAAAACGTCCAGGATCAGGCCAACAAGTAGGTGAAAAAGGCGAAAGTATGAGCCAGATAAAGGCAAATACCAGACCTAACCCTGACCTAACCGGTGTTATCCTCCAAAATATAGATTGCATCCAGGTTTAACTCACCGTTTGAGTGTGGTGCCACACTACTACGTGATCCAACCCAGAAAACGCCCTGGATCTGGCCAACAAGTATGCGAACAATTCGAATGTATGAGCCAGATGATGGCAAATACCAGACCTAACCCTGACCTAACCGGTGTTATCCTCTAAAATATAGATTGTATCTAGGTTTAACTCACTGTTTCAGACTGGTTCTACATTTCTACGTGATCCAAACCAGAAAACGCCCAGGATCTGGCCAACAAGTATGCGAAAACTGCGAAAGTATGAGACAGATGATGGCAAATGCCAGACCTAACCCTGACCTAACCGGTGTTATCCTCTAAAATATAGATTGAGTCCAGGTTTAGCTCACTGTTTCAGAGTGGTTCTACATTACTACGTGATCCAAACCAGAAAACGCCCAGGATCTGGCCAACAAGTATGCGAAAAATGCGAAAGAATGAGGTAGACGATGGCAATCACCAGAGCAAACCCTGACCTAACCGGTGTTATCCTCTGAAATATAGATTGAATCCAGGTTCAACTCACTGTTTGAGTGTGGTGCCACATTACTACGTGATCCAACCCAGAAAACGCCCAGTATCTGGCCAACAAGTAGGTGAAAAATGCAATAGTGTGAGACAGATGATGGCAAATACCAGACCCAACCCTGACCTAACCGGTGTTATCCTCTAAAATATACGTTGAATCCAGGATTAACTCACTGTTTCAGTGCGGTACCGCACTACTACCTGATCCAACCCAGAAAACGCCCAGGATCTGGTCAAGAAGTATGCCAAAAATGCGAAAATATGAGCCAGATTATGGCAAATTCCAGCCCTAACCCTGACCTAACCGGTGTTATCCTCTAATATATAGATCGAATCCAGGATTACTTCACTCTTTCAGTGCGGTACCACACTACTACCTGATCCAACCCAGAAAACGCCCAGGATCTGGCCAACAAGTATGCGAAAAATGCGAATGTATGAGCCGGATGATGGCAAATACCAGACCTAACCGGTGTTATCCTCTAATATATAGATCGGTTCCAGGATTACTTCACTCTTTCAGTGCGGTACCACACTACTACCTGATCCAACCCAGAAAACGCCCAGGATCTGGCCAACAAGTATGCGAAAAATGCGAAAGTATGAGCCGGATGATGGCAAATACCAGACCTAACCCTGACCTAACCGGTGTTATCCTGTAATATATAGATCGAATCCAGGATTACTTCACTCTTTCAGTGCGGTACCACACTACTACCTGATCCAACCCAGAAAACGCCCAGGATCTGGCCAACAAGTATGCGAAAAATACGAAAGTTTGAGCCGGATGATGGCAAATACCAGACCTAACCCAAACCTAACCGGTGTTATCCTCTAAAATATAGATTGAATCCTGGTTTTACCCACTGTTTCAGTGTGCTACCACATTACTACGTGACCCAAACCAGAAAACGCCCAGGATCTGGCCAACAAGGGTGCGAAAAATGCGGAAGTATGAGCTGGATGATGGCAAATACCGGACCTAACCCTGACCTAATCGGTGTTATCCTCTGAAATATAGATTGCATCCAGGTTTAAGTCACTGTTTAAGTGTGGTGCCACATTACTACGTGATCCAACCCAGAAAACGCCCAGTATCTGGCCAACAAGTATGCGAAAAATGCGGAAGTATGAGCTGGATGATGGCAAATACCAGACCTAACCCTGATCTAACCGGTGTTTTCCTCTGAAATATAGATTGCATCCAGGTTTAACTCACTGTTTGAGTGTGGTGCCACATTACTACGTGATCCAACCCAGAAAACGCCCAGTATCTGGCCAACAAGTAGGTGAAAAATGCGAAAGTTTGAGACAGATGATGGCAAATACCAGACCTAACCCTGACCTAACCGGTGTTATTCTCTAAAATATAGATTGAATCCAGGATTACTTCACTGCTTCAGTGCGGTACCACACTACTACCTGATACAACCCAGAAAACGCCCAGGATCTGGCCAACAAGTATGCGAAAAATGCGAAAGTATGAGCCGGATGATGGCAAATACCAGACCTAACCCAAACCTAACCGGTGTTATCCTCTAAAATATAGATTGAATCCTGGTTTAACCCACTGTTTCATTGTGGTACCACATTACTACGTGATCCAACCCAGAAAACGCACAGGATCAGGCCAACAAGTAGGTGAAAAAGGCGAATGTATGAGCCAGATAAAGGCAAATACCAGACCTAACCCCGACCTAACCGGTGTTATCCTCCAAAATATAGATTGAATCCAGGTTTAACTCAATGTCTGAGAGTGGCTCCACATTACTACCTGACCCAAACCAGAAAACGCCCAGGATCTGGCCAACAAGTATACGAAAAATGCGAAAGTATGAGCTGGATGATGGCAAATACCAGACCTAACCCTGACCTAACCGGTGTTATCCTCTGAAATATAGATTGCATCCAGGTTTAACTCACTGTTTGAGTGTGGTGCCACACTACTACGTGATCCAACCCAGAAAACGCCCTGGATCTGGCCAACAAGTATGCGAAAAATGCGAAAGTATGAGCCGGATGATGGCAAATACCAGACCTAACCCAAACCTAACCGGTGTTATCCTCTAAAATATAGATTGAATCCTGGTTTTACCCACTGTTTTAGTGTGCTACCACATTACTACGTGACCCAAACCAGAAAACGCCCAGGATCTGGCCAACAAGGGTGCGAAAAATGCGGAAGTATGAGCTGGATGATGGCAAATACCGGACCTAACCCTGACCTAATCGGTGTTATCCTCTGAAATATAGATTGCATCCAGGTTTAAGTCACTGTTTAAGTGTGGTGCCACATTACTACGTGATCCAACCCAGAAAACGCCCAGTATCTGGCCAACAAGTATGCGAAAAATGCGGAAGTATGAGCTGGATGATGGCAAATACCAGACCTAACCCTGATCTAACCGGTGTTTTCCTCTGAAATATAGATTGCATCCAGGTTTAACTCACTGTTTGAGTGTGGTGCCACATTACTACGTGATCCAACCCAGAAAACGCCCAGTATCTGGCCAACAAGTAGGTGAAAAATGCGAAAGTTTGAGACAGATGATGGCAAATACCAGACCTAACCCTGACCTAACCGGTGTTATTCTCTAAAATATAGATTGAATCCAGGATTACTTCACTGCTTCAGTGCGGTACCACACTACTACCTGATACAACCCAGAAAACGCCCAGGATCTGGCCAACAAGTATGCGAAAAATGCGAAAGTATGAGCCGGATGATGGCAAATACCAGACCTAACCCAAACCTAACCGGTGTTATCCTCTAAAATATAGATTGAATCCTGGTTTAACCCACTGTTTCATTGTGGTACCACATTACTACGTGATCCAACCCAGAAAACGCACAGGATCAGGCCAACAAGTAGGTGAAAAAGGCGAATGTATGAGCCAGATAAAGGCAAATACCAGACCTAACCCCGACCTAACCGGTGTTATCCTCCAAAATATAGATTGAATCCAGGTTTAACTCAATGTCTGAGAGTGGCTCCACATTACTACCTGACCCAAACCAGAAAACGCCCAGGATCTGGCCAACAAGTATACGAAAAATGCGAAAGTATGAGCTGGATGATGGCAAATACCAGACCTAACCCTGACCTAACCGGTGTTATCCTCTGAAATATAGATTGCATCCAGGTTTAACTCACTGTTTGAGTGTGGTGCCACACTACTACGTGATCCAACCCAGAAAACGCCCTGGATCTGGCCAACAAGTATGCGAAAAATGCGAAAGTATGAGCCGGATGATGGCAAATACCAGACCTAACCCAAACCTAACCGGTGTTATCCTCTAAAATATAGATTGAATCCTGGTTTAACCCACTGTTTCATTGTGGTACCACATTACTACGTGATCCAACCCAGAAAACGCCCAGGATCAGGCCAACAAGTATGCGAAAAATGCGAAAGTATGAGCCGGATGATGGCAAATACCAGACCTAACCCAAACCTAACCGGTGTTATCCTCTAAAATATAGATTGAATCCTGGTTTAACCCACTGTTTCATTGTGGTACCACATTACTACGTGATCCAACCCAGAAAACGCCCAGGATCAGGCCAACAAGTAGGTGAAAAAGGCGAAAGTATGAGCCAGATAAAGGCAAATACCAGACCTAACCCTGACCTAACCGGTGTTATCCTCCAAAATATAGATTGAATCCAGGTTTAACTCAATGTTTGAGAGTGGCTCCACATTACTACCTGACCCAAACCAGAAAACGCCCAGGATCTGGCCAACAAGGGTGCGAAAAATGCGAAAGTATGAGCTGGATGATGACAAATACCAGACCTAACCCTGACCTAACCGGTGTTACCCTCTAATATATACATCGAATCCAGGATTAATTCACTGTTTCAGTGTGGCATCACACTACTACGTGATCCAACCCAGAAAACGCCCAGGATCTGGCCAAAAAAGTATGCGATAAATGCGCAAGTATGAGACAGATGATGGAAAATACCAGACCTAACCCTGACCTAACCGGTGTTATCCTCTAAAATATAGATTGAATCCAGGATTACTACACTGCTTCAGTGCCGTACCACACTACTACCTGATCCAACCCAGAAAACGCCCTGGATCTGGCCAACAAATATGCGAAAAATGCGAAAGTATGAGCCACGTGATGGCAAATTCCAGACCTAACCCAAAGCTAACCGGTGTTACCCTCTAATATATAGATCGATTCCAGGATTAGTTCACTCTTTCAGTGCGGTACCACACTACTACCTGATCCAACCCAGAAAACGCCCAGGATCTGGCCAACAAGTATGCGAAAAATGCGAAAGTATGAGCCGGATGATGGTAAATACCAGACCTAACCCTGACCTAACCGGTGTTATCCTCTAATATATAGATCGAATCCAGGATTACTTCACTCTTTCAGTGCGGTACCTCACTACTACCTGATCCAACCCAGAAAACGCCCAGGATCTGGCCAACAAGTATGCGAAAAATGCGAAAGTATGAGCCGGATGATGGCAAATACCAGACCTAAACCCGGACCTAGCCGGTGTTATCCTCTAAAATATAGATTGAATCCAGGTTTAGCTCACTGTTTCAGAGTGGTTCTACATTACTACGTGATCCAAACCAGAAAACGCCCAGGATCTGGCCAACAAGTATGCGAAAAATGCGGAAGTATGAGCCGGATCATGGCAAATACCAGACCTAACCCAAACCTAACCGGTGTTATCCTCTAAAATATAGATTGAATCCAGGTTCAACTCACTGTTTGAGTGTGGTGCCACATTACTACGTGATCCAACCCAGAAAACGCCCAGTATCTGGCCAACAAGTAGGTGAAAAATGCAATAGTGTGAGACAGACGATGGCAAATACCAGACCCAACCCTGACCTAACCGGTGTTATCCTCTAAAATATACGTTGAATCCAGGATTAACTCACTGTTTCAGTGCGGTACCGCACTACTACCTGATCCAACCCAGAAAACGCCCAGGATCTGGTCAAGAAGTATGCCAAAAATGCGAAAATATGAGCCAGATTATGGCAAATTACAGACCTAACCCTGACCTAACCGGTGTTATCCTCTAATATATAGATCGAATCCAGGATTACTTCACTCTTTCAGTGCGGTACCACACTACTACCTGATCCAACCCAGAAAACGCCCAGGATCTGGCCAACAAGTATGCGAAAAATGCGAAAGTATGAGCCGGATGATGGCAAATACCAGACCTAACCCTGACCTAACCGGTGTTATCCTCTAATATATAGATCGAATCCAGGATTACTTCACTCTTTCAGTGCGGTACCACACTACTACCTGATCCAACCCAGAAAACGCCCAGGATCTGGCCAACAAGTATGCGAAAAATGCGAAAGTATGAGCCGGATGATGGCAAATACCAGACCTAACCCTGACCTAACCGGTGTTATCCTCTGAAATATAGATTGCATCCAGGTTTAAGTCACTGTTTAAGTGTGGTGCCACATTACTACGTGATCCAACCCAGAAAACGCCCAGTATCTGGCCAACAAGTATGCGAAAAATGCGGAAGTATGAGCTGGATGATGGCAAATACCAGACCTAAACCCGGACCTAGCCGGTGTTATCCTCTAAAATATAGATTGAATCCAGGTTTAGCTCACTGTTTCAGAGTGGTTCTACATTACTACGTGATCCAAACCAGAAAACGCCCAGGATCTGGCCAACAAGTATGCGAAAAATGCGAAAGAATGAGGTCGACGATGGCAATCACCAGAGCAAACCCTGACCTAACCGGTGTTATCCTCTGAAATATAGATTGAATCCAGGTTCAACTCACTGTTTGAGTGTGGTGCCACATTACTACGTGATCCAACCCAGAAAACACCCAGTATCTGGCCAACAAGTAGGTGAAAAATGCAATAGTGTGAGACAGACGATGGCAAATACCAGACCCAACCCTGACCTAACCGGTGTTATCCTCTAAAATATACGTTGAATCCAGGATTAACTCACTGTTTCAGTGCGGTACCGCACTACTACCTGATCCAACCCAGAAAACGCCCAGGATCTGGTCAAGAAGTATGCCAAAAATGCGAAAATATGAGCCAGATTATGGCAAATTACAGACCTAACCCTGACCTAACCGGTGTTATCCTCTAATATATAGATCGAATCCAGGATTACTTCACTCTTTCAGTGCGGTACCACACTACTACCTGATCCAACCCAGGAAACGCCCAGGATCTGGCCAACAAGTATGCGAAAAATATGAAAGTATGAGCCGGCTGATGGCAAATACCAGACCTAACCCAAACCTAACCGGTGTTATCCTCTAAAATATAGATTGAATCCTGGTTTTACCCACTGTTTCAGTGTGGTACCACATTACTACGTGACCCAAACCAGAAAACGCCCAAGATCTGGCCAACAAGGGTGCGAAAAATGCGGAAGTATGAGCTGGATGATGGCAAATACCAGACCTAACCCTGACCTAACCGGTGTTATCCTCTGAAATATAGATTGCATCCAGGTTTAAGTCACTGTTTAAGTGTGGTGCCACATTACTACGTGATCCAACCCAGAAAACGCCCAGTATCTGGCCAACAAGTATGCGAAAAATGCGGAAGTATGAGCTGGATGATGGCAAATACCAGACCTAACCCTGATCTAACCGGTGATTTCCTCTGAAATATAGATTGCATCCAGGTTTAACTCACTGTTTGAGTGTGGTTCCACATTACTACGTGATCCAACCCAGAAAACGCCCAGTATCTGGCCAACAAGTATGCGAAAAATGCGAAAGTATGAGCCGGATGATGGCAAATACCAGACCTAACCCAAACCTAACCGGTGTTATCCTCTAAAATATAGATTGAATCCTGGTTTAACCCACTGTTTCATTGTGGTACCACATTACTACGTGATCCAACCCAGAAAACGCACAGGATCAGGCCAACAAGTAGGTGAAAAAGGCGAAAGTATGAGCCAGATAAAGGCAAATACCAGACCTAACCCTGACCTAACCGGTGTTATCCTCCAAAATATAGATTGAATCCTGGTTTAACTCAATGTTTGAGAGTGGCTCCACATTACTACCTGACCCAAACCAGAAAACGCCCAGGATCTGGCCAACAAGTATACGAAAAATGCGAAAGTATGAGCTGGATGATGGCAAATACCAGACCTAACCCTGACCTAACCGGTGTTATCCTCTGAAATATAGATTGCATCCAGGTTTAACTCACTGTTTGAGTGTGGTGCCACACTACTACGTGATCCAACCCAGAAAACGCCCTGGATCTGGCCAACAAGTATGCGAAAAATGCGAAAGTATGAGCCGGATGATGGCAAATACCAGACCTAACCCAAACCTAACCGGTGTTATCCTCTAAAATATAGATTGAATCCTGGTTTAACCCACTGTTTCATTGTGGTACCACATTACTACGTGATCCAACCCAGAAAACGCCCAGGATCAGGCCAACAAGTATGCGAAAAATGCGAAAGTATGAGCCGGATGATGGCAAATACCAGACCTAACCCAAACCTAACCGGTGTTATCCTCTAAAATATAGATTGAATCCAGGTTTAACTCAATGTTTGAGAGTGGCTCCACATTACTACCTGACCCAAACCAGAAAACGCCCAGGATCTGGCCAACAAGGGTGCGAAAAATGTGAAAGTATGAGCTGGATGATGACAAATACCAGACCTAACCCTGACCTAACCGGTGTTACCCTCTAATATATACATCGAATCCAGGATTAATTCACTGTTTCAGTGTGGCATCACACTACTACGTGATCCAACCCAGAAAACGCCCAGGATCTGGCCAAAAAAGTATGCGATAAATGCGCAAGTATGAGACAGATGATGGAAAATACCAGACCTAACCCTGACCTAACCGGTGTTATCCTCTAAAATATAGATTGAATCCAGGATTACTACACTGCTTCAGTGCCGTACCACACTACTACCTGATCCAACCCAGAAAACGCCCTGGATCTGGCCAACAAATATGCGAAAAATGCGAAAGTATGAGCCACGTGATGGCAAATTCCAGACCTAACCCAAAGCTAACCGGTGTTACCCTCTAATATATAGATCGATTCCAGGATTACTTCACTCTTTCAGTGCGGTACCACACTACTACCTGATCCAACCCAGAAAACGCCCAGGATCTGGCCAACAAGTATGCGAAAAATGCGAAAGTATGAGCCGGATGATGGTAAATACCAGACCTAACCCTGACCTAACCGGTGTTATCCTCTAATATATAGATCGAATCCAGGATTACTTCACTCTTTCAGTGCGGTACCACACTACCACCTGATCCAACCCAGAAAACGCCCAGGATCTGGCCAACAAGTATGCGAAAAATGCGAAAGTATGAGCCGGATGATGGCAAATACCAGACCTAACCCGGACCTAGCCGGTGTTATCCTCTAAAATATAGATTGAATCCAGGTTTAACTCACTGTTTGAGTGTGGTGCCACATTACTACGTGATCGGACCCAGAATACGCCCAGGATCTGGCCAACAAGTATGCGAACAATTCGAATATATGAGCCAGATGATGGCAAATACCAGACCTAACCCAGACCTAACCGGTGTTATCCTCTAAAATATAGATTGTATCCAGGTTTAGCTCACTGTTGCAGTGTGGAACCACATTACCACGTGATCCAAACCAGAAAACGCCCAGGATCTGGCCAACAAGTATGCGAAAAGTGCGAAAGTATGAGCCGGATGATGGCAAATACCAGACCTAACCCGGACCTAGCCGGTGTTATCCTCTAAAATATAGATTGAATCCTGGTTTAACCCACTGTTTCAGTGTGGTACCACATTAGTACGTGATACAACCCAGAAAACGTCCAGGATCAGGCCAACAAGTAGGTGAAAAAGGCGAAAGTATGAGCCAGATAAAGGCAAATACCAGACCTAACCCTGACCTAACCGGTCTTATCCTCCAAAATATAGATTGCATCCAGGTTTAACTCACCGTTTGAGTGTGGTGACACACTACTACGCGATCCAACCCAGAAAACGCCCTGGATCTGGCCAACAAGTATGCGAAAAATGCGAAAGTATGAGGCAGATGATGGCAAATACCAGACCTAACCCGGACCTAGCCGGTGTTATCCTCTAAAATATAGATTGAATCCAGGTTTAACTCACTGTTTGAGTGTGGTGCCACATTACTACGTGATCCGGCCCAGAATACGACCAGGATCTGGCCAACAAGTATGCGAACAATTCGAATGTATGAGCCAGATGATGGCAAATACCAGACCTAACCCTGACCTAACCGGTGTTATCCTCTAAAATATAGATTGTATCCAGGTTTAACTCACTGTTTCAGACTGGTTCTACATTCCTACGTGATCCAAACCAGAAAACGCCCAGGATCTGGCTAACAAGTATGCGAAAAATGCGAAAGTATGAGTCACATGATGGCAAATACCAGACCTAACCCTGACCTAACCGGTGTTATCCTCTAAAATATAGATTGTATCCAGGTTTAGCTCACTGTTGCAGTGTGGAACCACATTACCACGTGATCCAAACCAGAAAACGCCCAGGATCTGGCCAATAAGTATGCGAAAAATGCGAAACTATGAGCCAGATGATGGCAAATACCAGACCTAACCCGGACCTAGCCGGTGTTATCCTCTAAAATATAGATTGAATCCAGGTTTAACTCACTGTTTGAGTGTGGTGCCACATTACTACGTGATCCGACCCAGAATACGCCCAGGATCTGGCCAACAAGTATGCGAACAATTCGAATATATGAGCCAGATGATGGCAAATACCAGACCTAACCCAGACCTAACCGGTGTTAGCCTCTAAAATATAGATTGAATCCAGGTTTAACTCACTGTTTCAGACTGGTTCTACATTCCTACGTGATCCAAACCAGAAAACGCCCAGGATCTGGCCAACAAGTATGCGAAAACTGCGAAAGTATGAGACAGATGATGGCAAATGCCAGACCTAACCCTGACCTAACCGGTGTTATCCTCTAAAATATAGATTGAATCCAGGTTTAGCTCACTGTTTCAGAGTGGTTCTACATTACTACGTGATCCAAACCAGAAAACGCCCAGGATCTGGCCAACAAGTATGCGAAAAATGCGAAAGAATGAGGTAGACGATGGCAATCACCAGAGCAAACCCTGACCTAACCGGTGTTATCCTCTGAAATATAGATTGAATCCAGGATTACTTCACTCTTTCAGTGCGGTACCACACTACTACCTGATCCAACCCAGAAAACGCCCAGGATCTGGCCAACAAGTATGCGAAAAATGCGAAAGTATGAGCCGGATGATGGCAAATACCAGACCTAACCCTGACCTAACCGGTGTTATCCTCTAATATATAGATCGAATCCAGGATTACTTCACTCTTTCAGTGCGGTACCACACTACCACCTGATCCAACCCAGAAAACGCCCAGGATCTGGCCAACAAGTATGCGAAAAATGCGAAAGTATGAGCCGGATGATGGCAAATACAAGACCTAACCCTGACCTAACCGGTGTTATCCTCTAATATATAGATCGAATCCAGGATTACTTCACTCTTTCAGTGCGGTACCACACTACTACCTGATCCAACCCAGAAAACGCCCAGGATCTGGCCAACAAGTATGCGAAAAATACGAAAGTATGAGCCGGATGATGGCAAATACCAGACCTAACCCAAACCTAACCGGTGTTATCCTCTAAAATATAGATTGAATCCTGGTTTTACCCACTGTTTCAGTGTGGTACCACATTACTACGTGACCCAAACCAGAAAACGCCCAGGATCTGGCCAACAAGGGTGCGAAAAATGCGGAAGTATGAGCTGGATGATGGCAAATACCAGACCTAACCCTGACCTAACCGGTGTTATCCTCTGAAATATAGATTGCATCCAGGTTTAAGTCACTGTTTAAGTGTGGTGCCACATTACTACGTGATCCAACCCAGAAAACGCCCAGTATCTGGCCAACAAGTATGCGAAAAATGCGGAAGTATGAGCTGGATGATGGCAAATACCAGACCTAACCCTGATCTAACCGGTGTTTTCCTCTGAAATATAGATTGCACCCAGGTTTAACTCACTGTTTGAGTGTGGTGCCACATTACTACGTGATCCAACCCAGAAAACGCCCAGTATCTGGCCAACAAGTAGGTGAAAAATGCGAAAGTATGAGACAGATGATGGCAAATACCAGACCTAACCCTGACCTAACCGGTGTTATCCTCTAAAATATAGATTGAATCCAGGATTACTTCACTGCTTCAGTGCGGTACCACACTACTACCTGATACAACCCAGAAAACGCCCAGGATCTGGCCAACAAGTATGCGAAAAATGCGGAAGTATGAGCCGGATCATGGCAAATACCAGACCTAACCCAAACCTAACCGGTGTTATCCTCTAAAATATAGATTGAATCCTGGTTTAACCCACTGTTTCATTGTGGTACCACATTACTACGTGATCCAACCCAGAAAACGCACAGGATCAGGCCAACAAGTAGGTGAAAAAGGCGAAAGTATGAGCCAGATAAAGGCAAATACCAGACCTAACCCTGACCTAACCGGTGTTATCCTCCAAAATATAGATTGAATCCAGGTTTAACTCAATGTTTGAGAGTGGCTCCACATTACTACCTGACTCAAACCAGAAAACGCCCAGGATCTGGCCAACAAGTATACGAAAAATGCGAAAGTATGAGCTGGATGATGGCAAATACCAGACCTAACCCTGACCTAACCGGTGTTATCCTCTGAAATATAGATTGCATCCAGGTTTAACTCACTGTTTGAGTCTGGTGCCACACTACTACGTGATCCAACCCAGAAAACGCCCTGGATCTGGCCAACAAGTATGCGAAAAATGCGAAAGTATGAGCCGGATGATGGCAAATACCAGACCTAACCCAAACCTAACCGGTGTTATCCTCTAAAATATAGATTGAATCCTGGTTTAACCCACTGTTTCATTGTGGTACCACATTACTACGTGATCCAACCCAGAAAACGCCCAGGATCAGGCCAACAAGTATGCGAAAAATGCGAAAGTATGAGCCGGATGATGGCAAATACCAGACCTAACCCAAACCTAACCGGTGTTATCCTCTAAAATATAGATTGAATCCTGGTTTAACCCACTGTTTCATTGTGGTACCACATTACTAAGTGATCCAACCCAGAAAACGCCCAGGATCAGGCCAACGAGTAGGTGAAAAAGGCGAAAGTATGAGCCAGATAAAGGCAAATACCAGACCTAACCCTGACCTAACCGGTGTTATCCTCCAAAATATAGATTGAATCCAGGTTTAACTCAATGTTTGAGAGTGGCTCCACATTACTACCTGAGCCAAACCAGAAAACGCCCAGGATCTGGCCAACAAGGGTGCGAAAAATGCGAAAGTATGAGCTGGATGATGACAAATACCAGACCTAACCCTGACCTAACCGGTGTTACCCTCTAATATATACATCGAATCCAGGATTAATTCACTGTTTCAGTGTGGCATCACACTACTACGTGATCCAACCCAGAAAACGCCCAGGATCTGGCCAAAAAAGTATGCGATAAATGCGCAAGTATGAGACAGATGATGGAAAATACCAGACCTAACCCTGACCTAACCGGTGTTATCCTCTAAAATATAGATTGAATCCAGGATTACTACACTGCTTCAGTGCCGTACCACACTACTACCTGATCCAACCCAGAAAACGCCCTGGATCTGGCCAACAAATATGCGAAAAATGCGAAAGTATGAGCCACGTGATGGCAAATTCCAGACCTAACCCAAAGCTAACCGGTGTTACCCTCTAATATATAGATCGATTCCAGGATTACTTCACTCTTTCAGTGCGGTACCACACTACTACCTGATCCAACCCAGAAAACGCCCAGGATCTGGCCAACAAGTATGCGAAAAATGCGAAAGTATGAGCCGGATGATGGTAAATACCAGACCTAACCCTGACCTAACCGGTGTTATCCTCTAATATATAGATCGAATCCAGGATTACTTCAAACTTTCAGTGCGGTACCACACTACTACCTGATCCAACCCAGAAAACGCCCAGGATCTGGCCAACAAGTATGCGAAAAATGCGAAAGTATGAGCCGGGTGATGGCAAATACCAGACCTAACCCGGACCTAGCCGGTGTTATCCTCTAAAATATAGATTGAATCCAGGTTTAGCTCACTGTTTCAGAGTGGTTCTACATTACTACGTGATCCAAACCAGAAAACGCCCAGGATCTGGCCAACAAGTATGCGAAAAATGCGAAAGAATGAGGTAGACGATGGCAATCACCAGAGCAAACCCTGACCTAACCGGTGTTATCCTCTGAAATATAGATTGAATCCAGGTTCAACTCACTGTTTGAGTGTGGTGCCACATTACTACGTGATCCAACCCAGAAAACGCCCAGTATCTGGCCAACAAGTAGGTGAAAAATGGAATAGTGTGAGACAGATGATGGCAAATACCAGACCCAAGCCTGACCTAACCGGTGTTATCCTCTAAAATATACGTTGAATCCAGGATTAACTCACTGTTTCAGTGCGGTACCGCACTACTACCTGATCCAACCCAGAAGACGCCCAGGATCTGGTCAAGAAGTATGCCAAAAATGCGAAAATATGAGCCAGATTATGGCAAATTCCAGACCTAACCCTGACCTAACCGGTGTTATCCTCTAATATATAGATCGAATCCAGGATTACTTCACTCTTTCAGTGCGGTACCACACTACTACCTGATCCAACCCAGAAAACGCCCAGGATCTGGCCAACAAGTATGCGAAAAATGCGAAAGTATGAGCCGGATGATGGCAAATACCAGACCTAACCCTGACCTAACCGGTGTTATCCTCTAATATATAGGTCGAATCCAGGATTACTTCACTCTTTCAGTGCGGTACCACACTACTACCTGATCCAACCCAGAAAACGCCCAGGATCTGGCCAACAAGTATGCGAAAAATGCGAAAGTATGAGCCGGATGATGGCAAATACCAAGCCTAACCCTGACCTAACCGGTGTTATCCTCTAATATATAGATCGAATCCAGGATTACTTCACTCTTTCAGTGCGGTACCACACTACTACCTGATCCAACCCAGAAAACGCCCAGGATCTGGCCAACAAGTATGCGAAAAATACGAAAGTATGAGCCGGATGATGGCAAATACAAGACCTAACACAAACCTAACCGGTGTTATCCTCTAAAATATAGATTGAATCCTGGTTTTACCCACTGTTTCAGTGTGGTACCACATTACTACGTGACGCAAACCAGAAAACGCCCAGGATCTGGCCAACAAGGGTGCGAAAAATGCGGAAGTATGAGCTGGATGATGGCAAATACCAGACCTAACCCTGACCTAACCGGTGTTATCCTCTGAAATATAGATTGCATCCAGGTTTAAGTCACTGTTTAAGTGTGGTGCCACATTACTACGTGATCCAACCCAGAAAACGCCCAGTATCTGGCCAACAAGTATGCGAAAAATGCGGAAGTATGAGCTGGATGATGGCAAATACCAGACCTAACCCTGATCTAACCGGTGTTTTCCTCCGAAATATAGATTGCATCCAGGTTTAACTCACTGTTTGAGTGTGGTGCCACATTACTACGTGATCCAACCCAGAAAACGCCCAGTATCTGGCCAACAAGTAGGTGAAAAATGCGAAAGTATGAGACAGATGATGGCAAATACCAGACCTAACCCTGACCTAACCGGTGTTATCCTCTAAAATATAGATTGAATCCAGGATTACTTCACTGCTTCAGTGCGGTACCACACTACTACCTGATACAACCCAGAAAACGCCCAGGATCTGGCCAACAAGTATGCGAAAAATGCGAAAGTATGAGCCGGATGATGGCAAATACCAGACCTAACCCAAACCTAACCGGTGTTATCCTCTAAAATATAGATTGAATCCTGGTTTAACCCACTGTTTCATTGTGGTACCACATTACTACGTGATCCAACCCAGAAAACGCACAGGATCAGGCCAACAAGTAGGTGAAAAAGGCGGAAGTATGAGCCAGATAAAGGCAAATACCAGACCTAACCCTGACCTAACCGGTGTTATCCTCCAAAATATAGATTGAATCCAGGTTTAACTCAATGTTTGAGAGTGGCTCCACATTACTACCTGACCCAAACCAGAAAACGCCCAGGATCTGGCCAACAAGTATACGAAAAATGCGAAAGTATGAGCTGGATGATGGCAAATACCAGACCTAACCCTGACCTAACCGGTGTTATCCTCTGAAATATAGATTGCATCCAGGTTTAACTCACTGTTTGAGTGTGGTGCCACACTACTACGTGATCCAACCCAGAAAACGCCCTGGATCTGGCCAACAAGTATGCGAAAAATGCGAAAGTATGAGCCGGATGATGGCAAATACCAGACCTAACCCAAACCTAACCGGCGTTATCCTCTAAAATATAGATTGAATCCTGGTTTAACCCACTGTTTCATTGTGGTACCACATTACTACGTGATCCAACCCAGAAAACGCCCAGGATCAGGCCAACAAGTATGCGAAAAATGCGAAAGTATGAGCCGGATGATGGCAAATACCAGACCTAACCCAAACCTAACCGGTGTTATCCTCTAAAATATAGATTGAATCCTGGTTTAACCCACTGTTTCATTGTGGTACCACATTACTACGTGATCCAACCCAGAAAACGCCCAGGATCAGGCCAACAAGTAGGTGAAAAAGGCGAAAGTATGAGCCAGATAAAGGCAAATACCAGACCTAACCCTGACCTAACCGGTGTTATCCTCCAAAATATAGATTGAATCCAGGTTTAACTCAATGTTTGAGAGTGGCTCCACATTACTACCTGACCCAAACCAGAAAACGCCCAGGATCTGGCCAACAAGGGTGCGAAAAATGCGAAAGTATGAGCTGGATGATGACGAATACCAGACCTAACCCTGACCTAACCGGTGTTACCCTCTAATATATACGTCGAATCCAGGATTAATTCACTGTTTCAGTGTGGCATCACACTACTACGTGATCCAACCCAGAAAACGCCCAGGATCTGGCCAAAAAAGTATGCGATAAATGCGCAAGTATGAGACAGATGATGGAAAATACCAGACCTAACCCTGACCTAACCGGTGTTATCCTCTAAAATATAGATTGAATCCAGGATTACTACACTGCTTCAGTGCCGTACCACACTACTACCTGATCCAACCCAGAAAACCAGTAAACGCCCAGGATCTGACCAATAAGTATGCGAAAAATGCGAAACTATGAGCCAGATGATGGCAAATACCAGACCTAACCCGGACCTAGCCGGTGTTATCCTCTAAAATATAGATTGAATCCAGGTTTAACTCACTGTTTGAGTGTGGTGCCACATTACTACGTGATCCGACCCAGAATACGCCCAGGATCTGGCCAACAAGTATGCGAACAATTCGAATATATGAGCCAGATGATGGCAAATACCAGACCTAACCCAGACCTAACCGGTGTTATCCTCTAAAATATAGATTGAATCCAGGTTTAACTCACTGTTTCAGACTGGTTCTACATTCCTACGTGATCCAAACCAGAAAACGCCCAGGATCTGGCCAACAAGTATGCGAAAACTGCGAAAGTATGAGACAGATGATGGCAAATGCCAGACCTAACCCTGACCTAACCGGTGTTATCCTCTAAAATATAGATTGAATCCAGGTTTAGCTCACTGTTTCAGAGTGGTTCTACATTACTACGTGATCCAAACCAGAAAACGCCCAGGATCTGGCCAACAAGTATGCGAAAAATGCGAAAGGATGAGGTAGACGATGGCAATCACCAGAGCAAACCCTGACCTATCCGGTGTTATCCTCTGAAATATCGATTGAATCCAGGTTCAACTCACTGTTTGAGTGTGGTGCCACATTACTACGTGATCCAACCCAGAAAACGCCCAGTATCTGGCCAACAAGTAGGTGAAAAATGCAATAGTGTGAGACAGATGATGGCAAATACCAGTCCCAACCCTGACCTAACCGGTGTTATCCTCTAAAATATACGTTGAATCCAGGATTAACTCACTGTTTCAGTGCGGTACCGCACTACTACCTGATCCAACCCAGAAAACGCCCAGGATCTGGTCAAGAAGTATGCCAAAAATGCGAAAATATGAGCCGGATGATGGCAAATACCAGACCTAACCCTGACCTAACCGGTGTTATCCTCTAATATATAGATCGAATCCAGGATTACTTCACTCTTTCAGTGCGGTACCACACTACTACCTGATCCAACCCAGAAAACGCCCAGGATCTGGCCAACAAGTATGCGAAAAATGCGAAAGTATGAGCCGGATGATGGCAAATACCAGACCTAACCCTGACCTTACCGGTGTTATCCTCTAATATATAGATCGAATCCAGGATTACTTCACTCTTTCAGTGCGGTACCACACTACTACCTGATCCAACCCAGAAAACGCCCAGGATCTGGCCAACAAGTATGCGAAAAATGTGAAAGTATGAGCCGGATGATGGCAAATACCAGACCTAACCCTGACCTAACCGGTGTTATCCTCTAATATATAGATCGAATCCAGGATTACTTCACTCTTTCAGTGCGGAACCACACTACTACCTGATCCAACCCAGAAAACGCCCAGGATCTGGCCAACAAGTATGCGAAAAATACGAAAGTATGAGCCGGATGATGGCAAATACCAGACCTAACCCAAACCTAACCGGTGTTATCCTCTAAAATATAGATTGAATCCTGGTTTTACCCACTGTTTCAGTGTGGTACCACATTACTACGTGACCCAAACCAGAAAACGCCCAGGATCTGGCCAACGAGGGTGCGAAAAATTCGGAAGTATGAGCTGGATGATGGCAAATACCAGACCTAACCCTGACCTAACCGGTGTTATCCTCTGAAATATAGATTGCATCCAGGTTTAAGTCACTGTTTAAGTGTGGTGCCACATTACTACGTGATCCAACCCAGAAAACGCCCAGTATATGCCCAACAAGTATGCGAAAAATGCGGAAGTATGAGCTGGATGATGGCAAATACCAGACCTAACCCTGATCTAACCGGTGTTATCCTCTGAAATATAGATTGCATCCAGGTTTAACTCACTGTTTGAGTGTGGTGCCACATTACTACGTGATCCAACCCAGAAAACGCCCAGTATCTGGCCAACAAGTAGGTGAAAAATGCGAAAGTATGAGACAGATGATGGCAAATACCAGACCTAACCCTGACCTAACCGGTGTTATCCTCTAAAATATAGATTGTATCCAGGTTTAGCTCACTGTTGCAGTGTGGAACCACATTACCACCTGATCCAAACCAGAAAACGCCCAGGATCTGGCCAATAAGTATGCGAAAAATGCGAAACTATGAGCCAGATGATGGCAAATACCAGACCTAACCCGGACATAGCCGGTGTTATCCTCGAAAATATAGATTGAATCCAGGTTTAACTCACTGTTTGAGTGTGGTGCCACATTACTACGTGATCCGACCCAGAATACGCCCAGGATCTGGCCAACAAGTATGCGAACAATTCGAATATATGAGCCAGATGATGGCAAATACCAGACCTAACCCAGACCTAACCGGTGTTATCCTCTAAAATATAGATTGAATCCAGGTTTAACTCACTGTTTCAGACTGGTTCTACATTCCTACGTGATCCAAACCAGAAAACGCCCAGGATCTGGCCAACAAGTATGCGAAAACTGCGAAAGTATGAGACAGATGATGGCAAATGCCAGACCTAACCCTGACCTAACCGGTGTAATCCTCCAAAATATAGATTGAATCCAGATTTAACTCAATGTTTGAGAGTGGCTCCACATTACTACGTGACCCAAACCAGACCACGCCCAGGATCTGGCCAACAAGGGTGCGAAGAATGCGAAAGTATGAGCTGGATGATGGCAAATACCAGACCTAACCCTGACCTAACCGGTGTTATCCTCTGAAATATAGATTGCATCCAGGTTTAAGTCACGGTTTGAGTGTGGTGCCACATTACTACGTGATCCAACCCAGAAAACGCCCAGTATCTGGCCAACAAGTATGCGAAAAATGCGAAAGTATGAGCCAGATGATGGCAAATACCAGACCTAACCCTGACCTAACCGGTGTTGTCCTCTAAAATATAGATTGTATCCAGGTTTAACTCACTGTTGCAGTGTGGAACAACATTACCACGTGATCCAAACCAGAAAACGCCCAGGATCTGGCCAATAAGTATGCGAAAAATGCGAAACTATGAGCCAGATGATGGCAAATACCAGACCTAACCCGGACCTAGCCGGTGTTATCCTCTAAAATATAGATTGAATCCAGGTTTAACTCACTGTTTGAGTGTGGTGCCATATTACTACGTGATCCGACCCAGAATACGCCCAGGATCTGGCCAACAGGTATGCGAACAATTCGAATATATGAGCCAGATGATGGCAAATACCAGACCTAACCCTGACCTAACCGGTGTTATCCTCTAAAATATAGATTGAATCCAGGTTTAACTCACAGTTTCAGACTGGTTCTACATTCCTACGTGATCTAAACCAGAAAACGCCCAGGATCTGGCCAACAAGTATGCGAAAACTGCGAAAGTATGAGCCAGATTATGGCAAATTCCAGACCTAACCCTGACCTAACCGGTGTTATCCTCTAAAATATAGATTGAATCCAGGATTACTTCACTGCTTCAGTGCCGTACCACACTACTACCTGATCCAACCCAGAAAACGCCCTGGATCTGGCCAACAAATATGCGAAAAATGCAAAAGTATGAGCCACGTGACGGCAAATTCCAGACCTAACCCAAAGCTAACCGGTGTTACCCTCTAATATATAGATCGATTCCAGGATTACTTCACTCTTTCAGTGCGGTACCACACTACTACCTGATCCAACCCAGAAAACGCCCAGGATCTGGCCAACAAGTATGCGAAAAATGCGAAAGTATGAGCCGGATGATGGCAAATACCAGACCTAACCCTGACCTAACCGGTGTTATCCTCTAATATATAGATCGAATCCAGGATTACTTCACTCTTTCAGTGCGGTACCACACTACTACCTGATCCAACCCAGAAAACGCCCAGGATCTGGCCAACAAGTATGCGTAAAATGCGAAAGCATGAGGCAGACGATGGCAAATACGAGAGCTAACACTGACCTAACCGGTGTTATCCTCTAAAATATAGATCGAATCCAGGTTCAGGTCACTGTTTGGGTGTGGTGCCACATTACTACGTGATCCAACCCAGAAAACGCCCAGTATCTGGCCAACAAGTAGGTGAAAAATGCAATAGTATGAGACAGATGATGGCAAATACCAGACCTTACTCTGACCTAACGGATGTTATCCTCTAAAATATAGATTGAGTCCAGGATTAACTCACTGTTTCAGTGTGGTACCATATTACTACGTGATCCAAACCAGAAAACGCCCAGGATCTGGCCAACGAGTATGCGAAAAATGCGAAAGTATGAGGCAGACGATGGCAAATACCGGAGCCAAATCTGACCTAACCGGTGTTATCCTCTAAAATATAGATTGAATCCAGGTTCAACGCACTGTTTGAGTGTGGTACCACAATTACTACGTGATCCAAACCAGAAATCGCCCAGGATCTGGCCAACAAGTATGCGTAAAATGCGAAAGTATGAGACAGGTGATGGCAAATAACAGACCTAACCCTGGCCTAACCGCTGTTATCCTCCAAAATATAGATTGAATCCAGGATTAACTCACTATTGCAGTGTGGAACCACATTACTACGTGATCCAAACCAGAAATCGCCCAGGATCTGTCCAACAAGAACGCGTAAAATGCGAAAGTATGAGGCAGACGATGGCAAATACCAGAGCTAACCCTGACCTAACCGGTGTTATCCTCTAAAATATAGATTGTATCCAGGT
This sequence comes from Colletes latitarsis, assembly GCF_051014445.1. Taxonomy (NCBI): domain Eukaryota; kingdom Metazoa; phylum Arthropoda; class Insecta; order Hymenoptera; family Colletidae; genus Colletes; species Colletes latitarsis. The sequence goes on from NC_135145.1 coordinate 28,611,671, forward strand.
TTAACACACTGTTGCAGTGTGGAACCACATTACTACGCGATCCAAACCAGGAAACGCCCAGAATCTCGCGAATAAGTATGCGAAAAATGCGAAACTATGAGCCAGATGAAGGCAAATACCAGACCTAACCCTGACCTAGCCGGTGTTATCCTCTAAAATATAGATTGAATCCAGGTTCAACTCACTGTTTGAGTGTGGTACCACATTACTACGTGATCCAAACCAGAAAACGCCCTGGATCTGGCCAACAATTATGCGAAAAATGCGAATGTATGAGGCAGACGATGGCAAATACCAGAGCTAACCCTGACCTAACCGGTGTTATCCTCTAAAATATAGATCGAATCCAGGTTCAACTCACTGTTTGGGTGTGGTGCCACATTACTACGTGATCCAACCCAGAAAACGCCCAGTATCTGGCCAACAAGTAGGTGAAAAATGCAATAGTATGAGACAGATGATGGCAAATACCAGACCTTACCCTGACCTAACCGATGTTATCCTCTAAAATATAGATTGAATCCAGGATTAACTCACTGTTTCAGTGTGGTACCATATTACTACGTGATCCAAACCAGAAGACGCCCAGGATCTGGCCAACGAGTATGCGAAAATTGCGAAAGTATGAGCCAGATGATGGCAAATACCAGACCTAACCCAAACCTAACCGGTGTTACCTTCTAATATATAGATCGAATCCAGGATTAACTCACAGTTTCAGTGTGGTACCACATTACTACGTGATCCAAACCAGAAATCGCCCAGGATCTGGCCAACAAGTATGCGTAAAATGCGAAGGTATGAGGCAGACGATGGCAAATACCAGATCTAACCCTTACCTAACCGGTGCTATCCTCTAAAATATAGATTGAATCCAGGTTCAACTCACTGTTTGAGTGTGGTGCCACATTACTACGTGATCCAATCCAGAAAACGCCCAGGATCTGGCCAACAAGTATGCGTAAAATGCGAAAGTATGAGGCAGACGATGGCAAATACCGGAGCTAACTCTGACCTAACCGGTGTTATCCTCTAAAATATAGATTGAATCCAGGTTCAACTAACTGTTTGAGTGTGGTGCCACATTACTACGTGATCCAAACCGGAAATCGCCCAGGATCTGGCCAACAAGTATGCGTAAAATGCGAAAGTATGAGGCAGACGATGGCAAATACCAGACCTAACCCAAACCTAACCGGTGTTACCTTCTAATATATAGATCGAATCCAGGATTAACACACAGTTTCAGTGTGGTACCACATTACTACGTGATCCAAACCAGAAATCGCCCAGGATCTGGCCAACAAGTATGCGTAAAATGCGAAGGTATGAGGCAGACGATGGCAAATACCAGAGCTAACCCTGACCTAACCGGTGTTATCCTCTAAAATATAGATTGAATCCAGGTTCAACTCACTGTTTGAGTGTGGTGCCACATTACTACGTGATCCAATCCAGAAAACGCCCAGTATCTGGCCAACGAGTATGCGAAATTGCGAAAGTAAGAGCCAGATGATGGCAAATACCAGACCTAACCCTAACCTAACCGGTGTTACCCTCTAATATATAGATCGCATCCAGGATTACTTCACTGTTTCAGTGCGGTACCACACTACTACCTGATCGAACCCAGAAAACGCCCAGGATCTGGCCAAGAAGTATGCCAAAAATGCGAAAATATGAGCCAGATTATGGCAAATTCCAGACCTAACCCTGACCTAACCGGTGTTACCCTCTAATATATAGATCGAATCCAGGATTAACTCACAGTTTCAGTGTGGTACCACATTACTACGTGATCCAAACCAGAAAACGCCCAGGATCTGGCCAACAAGTATGCGTAAAATGCGAAAGTATGAGGCAGACAATGGCAAATTCCGGAGCTAAATGTGACCTAACCGGTGTTATCCTCTAAAATATAGATTGTATCCAGGTTTAACACACTGTTGCAGTGTGGAACAACATTACTACGTGATCCAAACCAGGAAACGCCCAGGATCTCGCCAATAAGTATGCGAAAAATGCGAAGCTATGGGCCAGATGAAGGCAAATACCAGACCTAACCCTGACCTAGCCGGTGTTATCCTCTAAAATATAGATTGAATCCAGGTTCAACTCACTGTTTGAGTGTGGTGCCACATTACTACGTGATCCAAACCAGAAATCGCCCAGGATCTGGCCAACAAGTATGCGTAAAATGCGAAAGTATGAGGCAGACGATGGCAAATACCGGAGCTAACTCTGACCTAACCGGTGTTATCCTCTAAAATATAGATTGAATCCAGGTTCAACTCACTGTTTGAGTGTGGTGCCACATTACTACGTGATCCAAACCGGAAATCGCCCAGGATCTGGCCAACAAGTATGCTTAAAATGCGAAAGTATGAGGCAGACGATGGCAAATACCAGAGCTAACCCTGACCTAACCGGTGTTATCCTCTAAAATATAGATTGTATCCAGGTTTAACACACTGTTGCAGTGTGGAACCACATTACTACGTGATCCAAACCAGAAATCGCCCAGGATCTGGCCAACAAGTATGCGTAAAATGCGAAGGTATGAGGCAGACGATGGCAAATACCAGATCTAACCCTGACCTAACCGGTACTATCCTATAAAATATAGATTGAATCCAGGTTCAACTCACTGTTTGAGTGTGGTGCCACATTACTACGTGATCCAATCCAGAAAACGCCCAAGATCTGGCCAACAAGTATGCGTAAAATGCGAAAGTATGAGGCAGACGATGGCAAATACCGGAGCTAACTCTGACCTAACCGGTGTTATCCTCTAAAATATAGATTGAATCCAGGTTCAACTCACTGTTTGAGTGTGGTGCCACATTACTACGTGATCCAAACCGGAAATCGCCCAGGATCTGGCCAACAAGTATGCTTAAAATGCGAAAGTATGAGGCAGACGATGGCAAATACCAGAGCTAACCCTGACCTAACCGGTGTTATCCTCTAAAATATAGATTGTATCCAGGTTTAACACACTGTTGCAGTGTGGAACCACATTACTACGTGATCCAAACCAGGAAACGCCCAGGATCTCGCCAATAAGTATGCGAAAAATGCGAAACTATGGGCCAGATGAAGGCAAATACCAGACCTAACCCTGACCTAGCCGGTGTTATCCTCTAAAATATAGATTGAATCCAGGTTCAACTCACTGTTTGAGTGTGGTGCCACATTACTACGTGATCCAAACCAGAAATCGCCCAGGATCTGGCCAACAAGTATGCGTAAAATGCGAAGGTATGAGGCAGACGATGGCAAATACCAGAGCTAACCCTGACCTAACGGGTGTTATCCTCTAAAATATAGATTGTATCCAGGTTTAACTCACAGTTTCAGTGTGGTACCACATTACTACGTGATCCAACCCAGAAAACGCCCAGTAGCTGGCCAACAAGTAGGTGAAAAATGCAATAGTATGAGACAGATGATGGCAAATACCAGACCTTACCCAGACCTAACCGATGTTATCCTCTAAAATATAGATTGAATCCAGGATTAACTCACTGTGTCAGTGTGGTACCATATTACTACGTGATCCAAACCCGAAGACGCCCAGGATCTGGCCAACGAGTATGCGAAAATTGCGAAAGTATGAGCCAGATGATGGCAAATACCAGACCTAACCCAAACCTAACCGGTGTTACCTTCTAATATATAGATCGAATCCAGGATTAACTCACAGTTTCAGTGTGGTACCACATTACTACGTGATCCAAACCAGAAATCGCCCAGGATCTCGCCAACAAGTATGCGTAAAATGCGAAAGTAAGAGGCAGACGATGGCAAATACCAGAGCTAACCCTGACCTAGCCGGTGTTATCCTCTAAAATATAGATTGAATCCAGGTTCAACTCACTGTTTGAGTGTGGTGCCACATTACTACGTGATCCAAACCAGAAATCGCCCAGGATCTCGCCAATAAGTATGCGAAAAATGCGAAACTATGGGCCAGATGAAGGCAAATACCAGACCTAACCCTGACCTAGCCGGTGTTATCCTCTAAAATATAGATTGAATCCAGGTTCAACTCACTGTTTGAGTGTGGTGCCACATTACTACGTGATCCAAACCAGAAATCGCCCAGGATCTGGCCAACAAGTATGCGTAAAATGCGAAGGTATGAGGCAGACGATGGCAAATACCAGAGCTAACCCTGACCTAACGGGTGTTATCCTCTAAAATATAGATTGTATCCAGGTTTAACTCACAGTTTCAGTGTGGTACCACATTACTACGTGATCCAACCCAGAAAACGCCCAGTAGCTGGCCAACAAGTAGGTGAAAAATGCAATAGTATGAGACAGATGATGGCAAATACCAGACCTTACCCAGACCTAACCGATGTTATCCTCTAAAATATAGATTGAATCCAGGATTAACTCACTGTGTCAGTGTGGTACCATATTACTACGTGATCCAAACCCGAAGACGCCCAGGATCTGGCCAACGAGTATGCGAAAATTGCGAAAGTATGAGCCAGATGATGGCAAATACCAGACCTAACCCAAACCTAACCGGTGTTACCTTCTAATATATAGATCGAATCCAGGACTAACTCACAGTTTCAGTGTGGTACCACATTACTACGTGATCCAAACCAGAAATCGCCCAGGATCTCGCCAACAAGTATGCGTAAAATGCGAAAGTAAGAGGCAGACGATGGCAAATACCAGAGCTAACCCTGACCTAGCCGGTGTTATCCTCTAAAATATAGATTGAATCCAGGTTCAACTCACTGTTTGAGTGTGGTGCCACATTACTACGTGATCCAAACCAGAAATCGCCCAGGATCTGGCCAACAAGTATGCGTAAAATGCGAAAGTATGAGGCAGACGATGGCAAATACCAGAGCTAACCCTGACCTAACCGGTGTTATCCTTTAAAATATAGATTGTATCCAGGTTTAACTCACAGTTTCAGTGTGGTACCACATTACTACGTGATCCAAACCAGAACACGTCCTGGATCTGGCCAACAATTATGCGAAAAATGCGAATGTATGAGGCAGACGATGGCAAATACCAGAGCTAACCCTGACCTAACCGGTGTTATCCTCTAAAATATAGATCGAATCCAGGTTCAACTCACTGTTTGGGTGTGGTGCCACATTACTACGTGATCCAACCCAGAAAACGCCCAGTATCTGGCCAACAAGTATGCGTAAAATGCGAAAGTATGAGACAGATGATGGCAAATACCAGACCTAACCCTGACCTAACCGATGTTATCCTCTAAAATATAGTATGAATCCAGGATTAACTCACTGTTTCAGTGTGGTACCATATTACTACGTGATCCAAACCAGAAAACGCCCAGGATCTGGCCAAGAAGTATGCCAAAAATGCGAAAATATGAGCCAGATTATGGCAAATGCCAGATCTAACCCTGACCTAGCCGGTGTTATCCTCTAAAATATAGATTGAATCCAGGTTCAACTCACTGTTTGAGTGTGGTGCCCATTACTACGTGATCCAAACCAGAAATCGCCCAGGATCTGGACAACAAGTATGCGTAAAATGCCAAGGTGTGAGGCAGACGATGGCAAATACCAAATCTAACCCTGACCTAACCGGTGCTGTCCTCTAAAATATAGATTGAATCCAGGTTCAACTCACTGTTTGAGTGTGGTGCCACATTACTACGTGATCCAATCCAGAAAACGCCCAGGATCTGGCCAACAAGTATGCGTAAAATGCGAAAGTATGAGGCAGACGATGGCAAATACCGGAGCTAACTCTGACCTAACCGGTGTTATCCTCTAAAATATAGATTGAATCCAGGTTCAACTCACTGTTTGAGTGTGGTGCCACATTACTACGTGATCCAAACCGGAAATCGCCCAGGATCTGGCCAACAAGTATGCTTAAAATGCGAAAGTATGAGGCAGACGATGGCAAATACCAGAGCTAACCCTGACCTAACCGGTGTTATCCTCTAAAATATAGATTGTATCCAGGTTTAACACACTGTTGCAGTGTGGAACCACATTACTACGTGATCCAAACCAGAAATCGCCCAGGATCTGGCCAACAAGTATGCGTAAAATGCGAAGGTATGAGGCAGACGATGGCAAATACCAGATCTAACCCTGACCTAACCGGTACTATCCTATAAAATATAGATTGAATCCAGGTTCAACTCACTGTTTGAGTGTGGTGCCACATTACTACGTGATCCAATCCAGAAAACGCCCAAGATCTGGCCAACAAGTATGCGTAAAATGCGAAAGTATGAGGCAGACGATGGCAAATACCGGAGCTAACTCTGACCTAACCGGTGTTATCCTCTAAAATATAGATTGAATCCAGGTTCAACTCACTGTTTGAGTGTGGTGCCACATTACTACGTGATCCAAACCGGAAATCGCCCAGGATCTGGCCAACAAGTATGCTTAAAATGCGAAAGTATGAGGCAGACGATGGCAAATACCAGAGCTAACCCTGACCTAACCGGTGTTATCCTCTAAAATATAGATTGTATCCAGGTTTAACACACTGTTGCAGTGTGGAACCACATTACTACGTGATCCAAACCAGGAAACGCCCAGGATCTCGCCAATAAGTATGCGAAAAATGCGAAACTATGGGCCAGATGAAGGCAAATACCAGACCTAACCCTGACCTAGCCGGTGTTATCCTCTAAAATATAGATTGAATCCAGGTTCAACTCACTGTTTGAGTGTGGTGCCACATTACTACGTGATCCAAACCAGAAATCGCCCAGGATCTGGCCAACAAGTATGCGTAAAATGCGAAGGTATGAGGCAGACGATGGCAAATACCAGAGCTAACCCTGACCTAACGGGTGTTATCCTCTAAAATATAGATTGTATCCAGGTTTAACTCACAGTTTCAGTGTGGTACCACATTACTACGTGATCCAACCCAGAAAACGCCCAGTAGCTGGCCAACAAGTAGGTGAAAAATGCAATAGTATGAGACAGATGATGGCAAATACCAGACCTTACCCAGACCTAACCGATGTTATCCTCTAAAATATAGATTGAATCCAGGATTAACTCACTGTGTCAGTGTGGTACCATATTACTACGTGATCCAAACCCGAAGACGCCCAGGATCTGGCCAACGAGTATGCGAAAATTGCGAAAGTATGAGCCAGATGATGGCAAATACCAGACCTAACCCAAACCTAACCGGTGTTACCTTCTAATATATAGATCGAATCCAGGATTAACTCACAGTTTCAGTGTGGTACCACATTACTACGTGATCCAAACCAGAAATCGCCCAGGATCTCGCCAACAAGTATGCGTAAAATGCGAAAGTAAGAGGCAGACGATGGCAAATACCAGAGCTAACCCTGACCTAGCCGGTGTTATCCTCTAAAATATAGATTGAATCCAGGTTCAACTCACTGTTTGAGTGTGGTGCCACATTACTACGTGATCCAAACCAGAAATCGCCCAGGATCTCGCCAATAAGTATGCGAAAAATGCGAAACTATGGGCCAGATGAAGGCAAATACCAGACCTAACCCTGACCTAGCCGGTGTTATCCTCTAAAATATAGATTGAATCCAGGTTCAACTCACTGTTTGAGTGTGGTGCCACATTACTACGTGATCCAAACCAGAAATCGCCCAGGATCTGGCCAACAAGTATGCGTAAAATGCGAAGGTATGAGGCAGACGATGGCAAATACCAGAGCTAACCCTGACCTAACGGGTGTTATCCTCTAAAATATAGATTGTATCCAGGTTTAACTCACAGTTTCAGTGTGGTACCACATTACTACGTGATCCAACCCAGAAAACGCCCAGTAGCTGGCCAACAAGTAGGTGAAAAATGCAATAGTATGAGACAGATGATGGCAAATACCAGACCTTACCCAGACCTAACCGATGTTATCCTCTAAAATATAGATTGAATCCAGGATTAACTCACTGTGTCAGTGTGGTACCATATTACTACGTGATCCAAACCCGAAGACGCCCAGGATCTGGCCAACGAGTATGCGAAAATTGCGAAAGTATGAGCCAGATGATGGCAAATACCAGACCTAACCCAAACCTAACCGGTGTTACCTTCTAATATATAGATCGAATCCAGGACTAACTCACAGTTTCAGTGTGGTACCACATTACTACGTGATCCAAACCAGAAATCGCCCAGGATCTCGCCAACAAGTATGCGTAAAATGCGAAAGTAAGAGGCAGACGATGGCAAATACCAGAGCTAACCCTGACCTAGCCGGTGTTATCCTCTAAAATATAGATTGAATCCAGGTTCAACTCACTGTTTGAGTGTGGTGCCACATTACTACGTGATCCAAACCAGAAATCGCCCAGGATCTGGCCAACAAGTATGCGTAAAATGCGAAAGTATGAGGCAGACGATGGCAAATACCAGAGCTAACCCTGACCTAACCGGTGTTATCCTTTAAAATATAGATTGTATCCAGGTTTAACTCACAGTTTCAGTGTGGTACCACATTACTACGTGATCCAAACCAGAACACGTCCTGGATCTGGCCAACAATTATGCGAAAAATGCGAATGTATGAGGCAGACGATGGCAAATACCAGAGCTAACCCTGACCTAACCGGTGTTATCCTCTAAAATATAGATCGAATCCAGGTTCAACTCACTGTTTGGGTGTGGTGCCACATTACTACGTGATCCAACCCAGAAAACGCCCAGTATCTGGCCAACAAGTATGCGTAAAATGCGAAAGTATGAGACAGATGATGGCAAATACCAGACCTAACCCTGACCTAACCGATGTTATCCTCTAAAATATAGTATGAATCCAGGATTAACTCACTGTTTCAGTGTGGTACCATATTACTACGTGATCCAAACCAGAAAACGCCCAGGATCTGGCCAAGAAGTATGCCAAAAATGCGAAAATATGAGCCAGATTATGGCAAATGCCAGATCTAACCCTGACCTAGCCGGTGTTATCCTCTAAAATATAGATTGAATCCAGGTTCAACTCACTGTTTGAGTGTGGTGCCCATTACTACGTGATCCAAACCAGAAATCGCCCAGGATCTGGACAACAAGTATGCGTAAAATGCCAAGGTGTGAGGCAGACGATGGCAAATACCAAATCTAACCCTGACCTAACCGGTGCTGTCCTCTAAAATATAGATTGAATCCAGGTTCAACTCACTGTTTGAGTGTGGTGCCACATTACTACGTGATCCAATCCAGAAAACGCCCAGGATCTGGCCAACAAGTATGCGTAAAATGCGAAAGTATGAGGCAGACGATGGCAAATACCGGAGCTAACTCTGACCTAACCGGTGTTATCCTCTAAAATATAGATTGAATCCAGCTTCAACTCACTGTTTGAGTGTGGTGCCACATTACTACGTGATCCAAACCAGAAATCGCCCAGGATCTGGCCAACAAGTATGCGTAAAATGCGAAAGTATGAGGCAGACGATGGCAAATACCAGAGCTAACCCTGACTTAACCGGTGTTATCCTCTAAAATATAGATTGTATCCAGGTTTAACACACTGTTGCAGTGTGGAACCACATTACTACGTGATCCAAACCAGGAAACGCCCAGGATCTCGCCAATAAGTATGCGAAAAATGAGAAACTATGAGCCAGATGAAGGCAAATACCAGACCTAACCCTGACCTAGCCGTTGTTATCCTCTAAAATATAGATTGAATCCAGGTTCAACTCACTGTTTGAGTGTGGTGCCACATTACTACGTGATCCAAACCAGAAATCGCCCAGGATCTGGCCAACAAGTATGCGTAAAATGCGAAGGTATGAGGCAGACGATGGCAAATACCAGAGCTAACCCTGACCTAACCGGTGTTATCCTCTAAAATATAGATTGTATCCAGGTTTAACACACTGTTGCAGTGTGGAACCACATTACTACGTGATCCAAACCAGGAAACGCCCAGGATCTCGCCAATAAGTATGCGAAAAATGCGAAAGCATGAGGCGGATGATGACAAATACCAGACCTAACCCTAACCTAACCGGTGTTACCCTCTAATATATAGATCGCATCCAGGATTACTTCACTGTTTCAGTGCGGTACCACACTACTCCTTGATCCAACCCAGAAAACGCCCAGGATCTGGCCAACAAGTATGCGGAAAATGCGAAAATATGAGCCAGATTATGGCAAATACCAGACCTAACCCTGACCCAACCGGTGTTACCTTCTAATATATAGATCGAATCCAGGATTAACTCACGGTTTCTGTGAAGTACCACATTACAACGTGATCCAAACCAGAAAACGCCCAGGATCTGGCCAATAAGTATGCGAAAAATGCGAAACTATGAGCCAGATGAAGGCAAATACCAGCCCTAACCCTGACCTTGCCGGTGTTATCATCTAAAATATAGATTGAATCCAGGTTTAACTCACCGTTTCATTGTGGTACCATATTACTTCGTGCTCCAAACCAGAAAATGCCCTGGATCTGGCCAACGAGTATGCGAAAATTGCGAAAGTATGAGCCAGATTATGGCAAATACCAGACCTAACACAAACCTAACCGATGTTATCCTCTAAAATATAGTATGAGTCCAGGATTAACTCACTGTTTCAGTGTGGTACCATATTACTACGTGATCCAAACCAGAAAACGCCCAGGATCTGGCCAACAAGTAGGTGAAAAATGCAATAGTATGAGACAGATGATGGCAAATACCAGACCTAACCCTGACCTAACCGATGTTATCCTCTAAAATATAGATTGAATCCAGAATTAACTCACTGTTTCAGTGTGGTACCATATTACTACGTGACCCAAACCAGAAGACGCCCAGGATCTGGCCAACGAGTATGTGAAAATTGCGAAAGTATGAGACAGATGATGGCAAATACCAGACCTAACCCTGACCTAACCGATGTTATCCTCTAAAATATAGTATGAGTCCAGGATTAACTCACTGTTTCAGTGTGGTACCATATTACTACGTGATCCAAACCAGAAAACGCCCAGGATCTGGCCAACGAGTATGCGAAAATTGCGAAAGTATGAGCCAGATGATGGCAAATACCAGACCTAACCCAAACCTAACCGGTGTTACCCTCTAATATATAGATCGCATCCAGGATTACTTCACTGTTTCAGTGCGGTACCACACTACTACCTGATCCAACCCAGAAAACGCCCAGGATCTGGCCAAGAAGTATGCCAAAAATGCGAAAATATGAGCCAGATTATGGCAAATGCCAGATCTAACCCTGACCTAACCGGTGTTACCCTCTAATATTTAGATCGAATCCAGGATTAACTCACGGTTTCAGTGTGGTACCACATTACTACGTGATCCAAACCAGAAAACGCCCTGGATCTGGCCAACAAGTATGCGAAAAATGCGAAAGTATGAGACAGACGATGGCAAATACCAGACCTAACGCTGACCTAACCGGTGTTATCCTCTAAAATATAGATTGAATCCAGGTTTAACTCATGCGGCAGTGTGGTACCACATTACTACGTGATCCAAACCAGAAAACGCCCAGGACCTGGCCAACAAGTATGTGAACAATTCGAAAGTATGAGCCAGATTATGGCACATACCAGACCTAACCCTGACCTAACCGGTGTTATCCTCTAAAATATAGATTGAATCCAGGTTTAACTCACTGTTTCAGACTGGTTCTACATTCCTACCTGATCCAACCCAGAAAACGTCCAGGATCTGGCCAACAAGTATGCGAACAATTCGAATATATGAGCCAGATGATGGCAAATACCAGACCTAACCCTGACCTAACCGGTGTTATCCTCTAAAATATAGATTGAATCCTGGTTTAACCCAGTGTTTCAGTGTGGTACCACATCACTACGTGATACAACCCAGAAAACGCCCAGGATCAGGCCAACAATTAGGTGAAAAAGGCGAAAGTATGAGCCAGATAAAGGCAAATACCAGACCTAACCCTGACCTAACCGGTGTTATCCTTCAAAATATAGATTGAATCCAGGTTTAACTCAATGTTTGAGAGTGGCTCCACATTACTACGTGACCCAAACCAGAAAACGCCCAGGATCTGGCCAACAAGGGTGCGAAAAATGCGAAAGTATGAGCTGGATGATGGCAAATACCAGACCTAACCCTGATCTAACCGGTGTTATCCTCTGAAATATAGATTGCATCCAGGTTTAACTCACTGTTTGAGTGTGGTGCCACATTACTACGTGATCCAATCCAGAAAACGCCCAGTAACTGGCCAACAAGTATGCGAAAAATGCGAAAGTATGAGCCGGATGATGGCAAATACCAGACCTAACCCTGACCTAACCGGTGTTACCCTCTAATATATAGATCGAATCCAGGATGATCTCACTGTTTCAGTGTGGTGCCACATTACTACGTGGTCCAAACCAGAAAAAGCCAGCATTTGGCCAACAACTATGCGAAAAATGCGAAAGTATGAACGAGATGATGGCGAATCCCAGACCTGACCCAGACCTAACAGGTATTATCCTCTAAAGAATTGATCGGATCCCGGTTTAACCCGCTGCTTCATTGTGGTACCACATTACTACGTGATACATACCAGAAAAAGCCCAGGATCTGGACAACATTTATTCGAAATATGCGAAAGTATGGGCCAGGTAATATCAAATACCAGACCTAACCTAATCCTAACCGGTGTTATCCTCTAACATATAGATCGAATCCAGGATTATCTCGCTGTTTCAGTGCGGTACCACATTACTACGTGATCCAAACCAGAAGAAGCCAGCATTTGGCCAACAATTATGCGAAAAAGGTGAAAGTATGAGCGAGATGATGGCGAATCCCAGACCTGACCCAGACCTAATCGGTATTATCCTCTAAAGAATTGATCGGATCCCGGTTTAACCCGCTGTTTCATTGTGGTACCACATTATTACGTGATCCATATCAGAAAAAGCCCAGGATCTGGCCAACATTTATACGAAATATGCGAAAGTATGGGCCAGGTAATATCAAATACCAGACCTAACCCAAACCTAACCGGTGTTACCCTCTAATATATAGATCGAATCCAGGATTAATTCACTGTTTCAGTGTGGCATCACACTACTACGTGATCCAACCCAGAAAACGCCCAGGATCTGGCCAAAAAAGTATGCGAAAAATGCGCAAGTATGAGACAGATGATGGAAAATACCAGACCTAACCCTGACCTAACCGGTGTTATCCTCTAAAATATAGATTGAATCCAGGATTACTTCACTGCTTCAGTGCCGTACCACACTACTACTTGATCCAACCCAGAAAACGCCCTGGATCTGGCCAACAAATATGCGAAAAATGCGAAAGTATGAGCCACGTGATGGCAAATTCCAGACCTAACCCAAAGCTAACCGGTGTTACCCTCTAATATATAGATCGATTCCAGGATTACTTCACTCTTTCAGTGCGGTACCACACTACTACCTGATCCAACCCAGAAAACGCCCAGGATCTGGCCAACAAGTATGCGAAAAATGCGAAAGTATGAGCCGGATGATGGCAAATACCAGACCTAGCCCTGACCTAACCGGTGTTATCCTCTAATATATAGATCGAATCCAGGATTACTTCACTCTTTCAGTGCGGTACCACACTACTACCTGATCCAACCCAGTAAACGCCCAGGATCTGGCCAACAAATATGCGAAAAATGCGAAAGTATGAGCCGGATGATGGCAAACACCAGACCTAACCCAAACCTAACCGGTGTTATCCTCTAAAATATAGATTGAATCCTGGTTTAACCCACTGTTTCAGTGTGGTACCACATTACTACGTGATACAACCCAGAAAACGCCCAGGATCAGGCCAACAAGTAGGTGAAAAAGGCGAAAGTATGAGCCAGATAAAGGCAAATACCAGACCTAACCCTGACCTAACCGGTGTTATCCTCCAAAATATAGATTGAATCCAGGTTTAACTCAATGTTTGAGAGTGGCTCCACATTACTACGTGACCCAAACCAGAAAACGCCCAGGATCTGGCCAACAAGGGTGCGAAAAATGCGAAAGTATGAGCTGGATGATGGCAAATACCAGACCGAACCCTGATCTAACCGGTGTTATCCTCTGAAATATAGATTGCATCCAGGTTTAACTCACTGTTTGAGTGTGGTGCCACATTACTACGTGATCCAACCCAGAAAACGCCCAGTATCTGGCCAAAAGTAGGTGAAAAATGCGAAAGTATGAGACAGATGATGGCAAATACCAGACCTAACCCTGACCTAACCGGTGTTATTCTCTAAAATATAGATTGAATCCAGGATTACTTCACTGCTTCAGTGCGGTACCACACTACTACCTGATACAACCTTGAAAACGCCCAGGATCTGGCCAACAAGTATGCGAAAAATGCGAAAGTATGAGCCGGACGATGGCAAATACCAGACCTAACCCTGACCTAACCGGTGTTACCCTCTAATATATAGATCGAATCCAGGATGATCTCACTGTTTCAGTGTGGTACCACATTACTACGTGATCCAAACCAGAAAAAGCCAGCATTTGGCCAACAATTATGCGAAAAAGGTGAAAGTATGAGCGAGATGATGGCGAATCCCAGACCTGACCCAGACCTAACAGGTATTTTCCTCTAAAGAATTGATCGGATCACGGTTTAACCCGCTGCTTCATTGTGGTACCACATTACTACTTGATACATACCAGAAAAAGCCCAGGATCTGGACAACATTTATACGAAATATGCGAAAGTATGGGCCAGGTAATATCAAATACCAGACCTAACCCAAACCTAACCGGTGTTACCCTCTAATATATAGATCGAATCCAGGATAAATTCACTGTTTCAGTGTGGCATCACACTACTACGTGATCCAACCCAGAAAACGCCCAGGATCTGGCCAAAAAAGTATGCGAAAAATGCGCAAGTATGAGACAGATGATGGAAAATACCAGACCTAACCCTGACCTAACCGGTGTTATCCTCTGAGATATAGATTGAATCCTGGTTTAACCCACTGTTTCAGTGCGGTACCACACTACTATCTGATCCAACCCAGAAAACGCCCAGGATCTGGCCAACAAGTATGCGAAAAATGCGAAAGTATGAGCCGGATGATGGCAAATACCAGACCTAACCCAAACCTAACCGGTGTTATCCTCTAAAATATAGATTGAATCCTGGTTTAACCCACTGTTTCAGTGTGGTACCACATTACTACGTGATACAACCCAGAAAACGCCCAGGATCAGGCCAACAAGTAGGTGAAAAAGGCGAAAGTATGAGCCAGATAAAGGCAAATACCAGACCTAACCCTGACCTAACCGGTGTTATCCTCCAAAATATGGATTGAATCCAGGTTTAACTCAATGTTTGAGAGTGGCTCCACATTACTACGTGACCCAAACCAGAAAACGCCCAGGATCTGGCCAACAAGGGTGCGAAAAATGCGAAAGTATGAGGTGGATGATGGCAAATACCAGACCTAACCCTGATCTAACCGGTGTTATCCTCCAAAATATAGATTGAATCCAGGATTACTTCATTGCTTCAGTGCGGTACCACACTACTACCTGATACAACCCAGAAAACGCCCAGGATCTGGTCAAGAAGTATGCCAAAAATGCGAAAATATGAGCCAGATTATGGCAAATTACTGACCTAACCCTGACCTAACCGGTGTTACCCTCTAATATATAGATCGAATCCAGGATGATCTCACTGTTTCAGTGTGGTACCACATTACTACGTGATCCAAACCAGAAAAAGCCAGCATTTGGCCAACAATTATGCGAAAAAGGTGAAAGTATGAGCGTGATGATGGCGAATCCCAGACCTGACCCAGACCTAACAGGTATTATCCTCTGAAGAATTGATCGGATCCCGGTTTAACCCGCTGTTTCATTGTGGTACCACATTACTACGTGATCCAACCCAGAAAAAGCCCAGGATCTGGACAACATTTATACGAAATATGCGAAAGTATGGGCAAGGTAATATCAAATACCAGACCTAACCCAAACCTTACCGGTGTTACCCTCTAATATATAGATCGAATCCAGCATTAATTCACTGTTTCAGTGTGGCATCACACTACTACGTGATCCAAACCAGAAAAAGCCAGCATTTGGCCAACAATTATGCGAAAAAGGTGAAAGTATGAGCGAGATGATGTCGAATCCCAGACCTGACCCAGGCCTAACCGGTGTTATCCTCTAAAGAATTGTTCGGACCCCGGTTTAACCCGCTGTTTCATTGTGGTACCACATTACCACGTGATCTATACCAGAAAAAGCCAAGGATCTGACCAACATTTATACGAAATATGCGAAATTACGGGCAAGGTAATATCAAATAGCAGACCTAACCCAAACCTAACCGGTGTTACCCTCTAATATATAGATCGAAACCAGCATTAATTCACTGTTTCAGTGTGGCATCACACTACTACGTGATCCAACCCAGAAAACGCCCAGGATCTGGCCAAAAAGTATGCGTAAAATGCGAAAGTATGAGCCAGATGATGGAAAATACCGGCCCTAACCCTGACCTAACCGGTGTTATCCTCTAAAATATAGATTGAATCCAGGTTTAACTCACAGTTGCAGTGTGGTGCCACATTACTACGTGATCCAAACCAGAAAACGCCCAAGATCTGGCCAACAAGTATGCGAAAAATGCGAAAGTATGAGCTGGATGATGGCAAATACCAGACCTAACCCAAACCTAACCGGTGTTACCCTCTAATTTATAGATCGAATCCACGATTAATTCACTGTTTCAGTGTGGCACCACACTACTACGTGATCCAACCCAGAAAACGTCCAGGATCTGGCCAACAAGTATGCGAAAAATGCGAAAGTATGAGACAGATGATGGCAAATGCCAGACCTAACCCTGACCTAACCGGTGTTATCCTCTAAAATATAGATTGAATCCAGGTTTAGCTCACTGTTTCAGAGTGGTTCTACATTACTACCTGATCCAACCAAGAGAAGGCCCAGGATCTGTCCAACAAGTATGCGAAAGATGCGAAAGTATGAGACAGATGATGGCAAATACCAGACCTAACCCTGACCTAACCGCTGTTATCCTCTAAAATATAGATTGAATCCAGGATTAACTCACTGTTTCAGGGTGGTACCATATTACTACGTGATCCAAACCAGAAAACGCTCAGGAGCTGGCCAACAACTATACGAAAAATGCGAAAGTATGTGCCAGATGATGGCAAATACCAGACCTAACCCTGACCAAACCAGTGTTACCCTCCAATATATAGATCGAACTACAGGATTACTTCACTGTTTCAGTTCGGTACCACACTACTACCTGATGCAACCCAGAAAACGCTCAGGATCTGGCCAACAAGTATGTGAAAAATGCAAAAGTATGAGCCGGATGATGGGAAATACCAGACCTAACCCTGACCTAACAGGTGTTATCCTCTAAAATATAGATTGAATCCAGGTTTAACTCAATGTTTGAGTGTGGCACCATATTACTACGTGACCCAAACCAGAAAACGCTCAGGATCTGGCCAACAAGTATGCGAAAAATGCGAAAGTATGAGCCAGATGATGGCAAATACCAGACCTAACCCTGACCTAACCGGTGTTACCCTCCAATATATAGATCGAATTACAGGATTACTTCACTGTTTCAGTTCGGTACCACACTACTACCTGATGCAACCCAGAAAACGCCCAGGATCTGGACAACAAGTATGCGAAAAATGCGAGAGTATGAACCAGATGATGGCAAATACCAGACCTAACCCAAACCTAACCGGTGTTAACCTCTAATATATAGATCGAATCCAGGATTATCTCGCTGTTTCAGTGCGGTACCACATTACTACGTGATCCAAACCAGAAAAAGCCAGCATTTGGCCAACAATTATGCGAAAAAGGTGAAAGTATGAGCGAGATGATGGCGAATCCCAGACCTGACCCAGACCTAATCGGTATTATCCTCTAAAGAATTGATCGGATCCCGGATTAACCCGCTGTTTCATTGTGGTACCACATTATTACGTGATCCATACTAGAAAAAGCCCAGGATCTGGCCAACAAGTATGCGAAAAATGCGAAAGTATGAGCCGGATGATGGCAAATACCAGACCTAACCCAAACCTAACCGGTGTTATCCTCTAAAATATAGATTGAATCCTGGTTTAACCCACTGTTTCATTGTGGTACCACATTACTACGTGATCCAACCCAGAAAACGCCCAGGATCAGGCCAACAAGTATGCGAAAAATGCGAAAGTATGAGCCGGATGATGGCAAATACCAGACCTAACCCAAACCTAACCGGTGTTATCCTCTAAAATATAGATTGAATCCTGGTTTAACCCACTGTTTCATTGTGGTACCACATTACTACGTGATCCAACCCAGAAAACGCCCAGGATCAGGCCAACAAGTAGGTGAAAAAGGCGAAAGTATGAGCCAGATAAAGGCAAATACCAGACCTAACCCTGACCTAACCGGTGTTATCCTCCAAAATATAGATTGAATCCAGGTTTAACTCAATGTTTGAGAGTGGCTCCACATTACTACCTGACCCAAACCAGAAAACGCCCAGGATCTGGCCAACAAGGGTGCGAAAAATGCGAAAGTATGAGCTGGATGATGACAAATACCAGACCTAACCCTGATCTAACCGGTGTTACCCTCTAATATATACATCGAATCCAGGATTAATTCACTGTTTCAGTGTGGCATCACACTACTACGTGATCCAACCCAGAAAACGCCCAGGATCTGGCCAAAAAAGTATGCGATAAATGCGCAAGTATGAGACAGATGATGGAAAATACCAGACCTAACCCTGACCTAACCGGTGTTATCCTCTAAAATATAGATTGAATCCTGGTTTAACCCACTGTTTCAGTGTGGTACCACATTACTACGTGATACAACCCAGAAAACGCCCAGGATCAGGCCAACAAGTAGGTGAAAAAGGCGAAAGTATGAGCCAGATAAAGGCAAATACCAGACCTAACCCTGACCTAACCGGTGTTATCCTCCAAAATATGGATTGAATCCAGGTTTAACTCAATGTTTGAGAGTGGTACCACATTACTACGTGATCCAAACCAGAAAAAGCCAGCATTTGGCCAACAATTATGCGAAAAAGGTGAAAGTATGAGCGTGATGATGGCGAATCCCAGACCTGACCCAGACCTAACAGGTATTATCCTCTGAAGAATTGATCGGATCCCGGTTTAACCCGCTGTTTCATTGTGGTACCACATTACTACGTGATCCAACCCAGAAAAAGCCCAGGATCTGGACAACATTTATACGAAATATGCGAAAGTATGGGCAAGGTAATATCAAATACCAGACCTAACCCAAACCTTACCGGTGTTACCCTCTAATATATAGATCGAATCCAGCATTAATTCACTGTTTCAGTGTGGCATCACACTACTACGTGATCCAAACCAGAAAAAGCCAGCATTTGGCCAACAATTATGCGAAAAAGGTGAAAGTATGAGCGAGATGATGTCGAATCCCAGACCTGACCCAGGCCTAACCGGTGTTATCCTCTAAAGAATTGTTCGGACCCCGGTTTAACCCGCTGTTTCATTGTGGTACCACATTACCACGTGATCTATACCAGAAAAAGCCAAGGATCTGACCAACATTTATACGAAATATGCGAAATTACGGGCAAGGTAATATCAAATAGCAGACCTAACCCAAACCTAACCGGTGTTACCCTCTAATATATAGATCGAAACCAGCATTAATTCACTGTTTCAGTGTGGCATCACACTACTACGTGATCCAACCCAGAAAACGCCCAGGATCTGGCCAAAAAGTATGCGTAAAATGCGAAAGTATGAGCCAGATGATGGAAAATACCGGCCCTAACCCTGACCTAACCGGTGTTATCCTCTAAAATATAGATTGAATCCAGGTTTAACTCACAGTTGCAGTGTGGTGCCACATTACTACGTGATCCAAACCAGAAAACGCCCAAGATCTGGCCAACAAGTATGCGAAAAATGCGAAAGTATGAGCTGGATGATGGCAAATACCAGACCTAACCCAAACCTAACCGGTGTTACCCTCTAATTTATAGATCGAATCCACGATTAATTCACTGTTTCAGTGTGGCACCACACTACTACGTGATCCAACCCAGAAAACGTCCAGGATCTGGCCAACAAGTATGCGAAAAATGCGAAAGTATGAGACAGATGATGGCAAATGCCAGACCTAACCCTGACCTAACCGGTGTTATCCTCTAAAATATAGATTGAATCCAGGTTTAGCTCACTGTTTCAGAGTGGTTCTACATTACTACCTGATCCAACCAAGAGAAGGCCCAGGATCTGTCCAACAAGTATGCGAAAGATGCGAAAGTATGAGACAGATGATGGCAAATACCAGACCTAACCCTGACCTAACCGCTGTTATCCTCTAAAATATAGATTGAATCCAGGATTAACTCACTGTTTCAGGGTGGTACCATATTACTACGTGATCCAAACCAGAAAACGCTCAGGAGCTGGCCAACAACTATACGAAAAATGCGAAAGTATGTGCCAGATGATGGCAAATACCAGACCTAACCCTGACCAAACCAGTGTTACCCTCCAATATATAGATCGAACTACAGGATTACTTCACTGTTTCAGTTCGGTACCACACTACTACCTGATGCAACCCAGAAAACGCTCAGGATCTGGCCAACAAGTATGTGAAAAATGCAAAAGTATGAGCCGGATGATGGGAAATACCAGACCTAACCCTGACCTAACAGGTGTTATCCTCTAAAATATAGATTGAATCCAGGTTTAACTCAATGTTTGAGTGTGGCACCATATTACTACGTGACCCAAACCAGAAAACGCTCAGGATCTGGCCAACAAGTATGCGAAAAATGCGAAAGTATGAGCCAGATGATGGCAAATACCAGACCTAACCCTGACCTAACCGGTGTTACCCTCCAATATATAGATCGAATTACAGGATTACTTCACTGTTTCAGTTCGGTACCACACTACTACCTGATGCAACCCAGAAAACGCCCAGGATCTGGACAACAAGTATGCGAAAAATGCGAGAGTATGAACCAGATGATGGCAAATACCAGACCTAACCCAAACCTAACCGGTGTTAACCTCTAATATATAGATCGAATCCAGGATTATCTCGCTGTTTCAGTGCGGTACCACATTACTACGTGATCCAAACCAGAAAAAGCCAGCATTTGGCCAACAATTATGCGAAAAAGGTGAAAGTATGAGCGAGATGATGGCGAATCCCAGACCTGACCCAGACCTAATCGGTATTATCCTCTAAAGAATTGATCGGATCCCGGATTAACCCGCTGTTTCATTGTGGTACCACATTATTACGTGATCCATACTAGAAAAAGCCCAGGATCTGGCCAACAAGTATGCGAAAAATGCGAAAGTATGAGCCGGATGATGGCAAATACCAGACCTAACCCAAACCTAACCGGTGTTATCCTCTAAAATATAGATTGAATCCTGGTTTAACCCACTGTTTCATTGTGGTACCACATTACTACGTGATCCAACCCAGAAAACGCCCAGGATCAGGCCAACAAGTATGCGAAAAATGCGAAAGTATGAGCCGGATGATGGCAAATACCAGACCTAACCCAAACCTAACCGGTGTTATCCTCTAAAATATAGATTGAATCCTGGTTTAACCCACTGTTTCATTGTGGTACCACATTACTACGTGATCCAACCCAGAAAACGCCCAGGATCAGGCCAACAAGTAGGTGAAAAAGGCGAAAGTATGAGCCAGATAAAGGCAAATACCAGACCTAACCCTGACCTAACCGGTGTTATCCTCCAAAATATAGATTGAATCCAGGTTTAACTCAATGTTTGAGAGTGGCTCCACATTACTACCTGACCCAAACCAGAAAACGCCCAGGATCTGGCCAACAAGGGTGCGAAAAATGCGAAAGTATGAGCTGGATGATGACAAATACCAGACCTAACCCTGATCTAACCGGTGTTACCCTCTAATATATACATCGAATCCAGGATTAATTCACTGTTTCAGTGTGGCATCACACTACTACGTGATCCAACCCAGAAAACGCCCAGGATCTGGCCAAAAAAGTATGCGATAAATGCGCAAGTATGAGACAGATGATGGAAAATACCAGACCTAACCCTGACCTAACCGGTGTTATCCTCTAAAATATAGATTGAATCCAGGATTACTACACTGCTTCAGTGCCGTACCACACTACTACCTGATCCAACCCAGAAAACGCCCTGGATCTGGCCAACAAATATGCGAAAAATGCGAAAGTATGAGCCACGTGATGGCAAATTCCAGACCTAACCCAAAGCTAACCGGTGTTACCCTCTAATATATAGATCGATTCCAGGATTACTTCACTCTTTCAGTGCGGTACCACACTACTACCTGATCCAACCCAGAAAACGCCCAGGATCTGGCCAACAAGTATGCGAAAAATGCGAAAGTATGAGCCGGATGATGGTAAATACCAGACCTAACCCTGACCTAACCGGTGTTATCCTCTAATATATAGATCGAATCCAGGATTACTTCACTCTTTCAGTGCGGTACCACACTACTACCTGATCCAACCCAGAAAACGCCCAGGATCTGGCCAACAAGTATGCGAAAAATGCGAAAGTATGAGCCGGATGATGGCAAATACCAGACCTAACCCGGACCTAGCCGGTGTTATCCTCTAAGATATAGATTGAATCCAGGTTTAACTCACTGTTTGAGTGTGGTGCCACATTACTACGTGATCCGACCCAGAATACGCCCAGGATCTGGCCAACAAGTATGCGAACAATTCGAATATATGAGCCAGATGATGGCAAATACCAGACCTAACCCAGACCTAACCGGTGTTATCCTCTAAAATATAGATTGTATCCAGGTTTAGCTCACTGTTGCAGTGTGGAACCACATTACCACGTGATCCAAACCAGAAAACGCCCAGGATCTGGCCAACAAGTATGCGAAAAATGCGAAAGTATGAGCCGGATGATGGCAAATACCAGACCTAACCCAGACCTAGCCGGTGTTATCCTCTAAAATATAGATTGAATCCTGGTTTAACCCACTGTTTCAGTGTGGTACCACATTAGTACGTGATACAACCCAGAAAACGTCCAGGATCAGGCCAACAAGTAGGTGAAAAAGGCGAAAGTATGAGCCAGATAAAGGCAAATACCAGACCTAACCCTGACCTAACCGGTGTTATCCTCCAAAATATAGATTGCATCCAGGTTTAACTCACCGTTTGAGTGTGGTGCCACACTACTACGTGATCCAACCCAGAAAACGCCCTGGATCTGGCCAACAAGTATGCGAAAAATGCGAAAGTATGAGGCAGATGATGGCAAATACCAGACCTAACCCGGACCTAGCCGGTGTTATCCTCTAAAATATAGATTGAATCCAGGTTTAACTCACTGTTTGAGTGTGGTGCCACATTACTACGTGATCCGGCCCAGCATACGACCAGGATCTGGCCAACAAGTATGCGAACAATTCGAATGTATGAGCCAGATGATGGCAAATACCAGACCTAACCCTGACCTAACCGGTGTTATCATCTAAAATATAGATTGTATCTAGGTTTAACTCACTGTTTCAGACTGGTTCTACATTTCTACGTGATCCAAACCAGAAAACGCCCAGGATCTGGCCAACAAGTATGCGAAAACTGCGAAAGTATGAGACAGATGATGGCAAATGCCAGACCTAACCCTGACCTAACCGGTGTTATCCTCTAAAATATAGATTGAGTCCAGGTTTAGCTCACTGTTTCAGGGTGGTTCTACATTACTACGTGATCCAAATCAGAAAACGCCCAGGATCTGGCCAACAAGTATGCGAAAAATGCGAAAGAATGAGGTAGACGATGGCAATCACCAGAGCAAACCCTGACCTAACCGGTGTTATCCTCTGAAATATAGATTGAATCCAGGTTCAACTCACTGTTTGAGTGTGGTGCCACATTACTACGTGATCCAACCCAGAAAACGCCCAGTATCTGGCCAACAAGTAGGTGAAAAATGCAATAGTGTGAGACAGATGATGGCAAATACCAGACCCAACCCTGACCTAACCGGTGTTATCCTCTAAAATATACGTTGAATCCAGGATTAACTCACTGTTTCAGTGCGGTACCGCACTACTACCTGATCCAACCCAGAAAACGCCCAGGATCTGGTCAAGAAGTATGCCAAAAATGCGAAAATATGAGCCAGATTATGGCAAATTCCAGCCCTAACCCTGACCTAACCGGTGTTATCCTCTAATATATAGATCGAATCCAGGATTACTTCACTCTTTCAGTGCGGTACCACACTACTACCTGATCCAACCCAGAAAACGCCCAGGATCTGGCCAATAAGTATGCGAAAAATGCGAATGTATGAGCCGGATGATGGCAAATACCAGACCTAACCGGTGTTATCCTCTAATATATAGATCGGTTCCAGGATTACTTCACTCTTTCAGTGCGGTACCACACTACTACCTGATCCAACCCAGAAAACGCCCAGGATCTGGCCAACAAGTATGCGAAAAATGCGAAAGTATGAGCCGGATGATGGCAAATACCAGACCTAACCCTGACCTAACCGGTGTTATCCTGTAATATATAGATCGAATCCAGGATTACTTCACTCTTTCAGTGCGGTACCACACTACTACCTGATCCAACCCAGAAAACGCCCAGGATCTGGCCAACAAGTATGCGAAAAATACGAAAGTTTGAGCCGGATGATGGCAAATACCAGACCTAACCCAAACCTAACCGGTGTTATCCTCTAAAATATAGATTGAATCCTGGTTTTACCCACTGTTTCAGTGTGGTACCACATTACTACGTGACCCAAACCAGAAAACGCCCAGGATCTGGCCAACAAGGGTGCGAAAAATGCGGAAGTATGAGCTGGATGATGGCAAATACCAGACCTAACCCTGACCTAACCGGTGTTATCCTCTGAAATATAGATTGCATCCAGGTTTAAGTCACTGTTTAAGTGTGGTGCCACATTACTACGTGATCCAACCCAGAAAACGCCCAGTATCTGGCCAACAAGTATGCGAAATATGCGGAAGTATGAGCTGGATGATGGCAAATACCAGACCTAACCCTGATCTAACCGGTGTTTTCCTCTGAAATATAGATTGCATCCAGGTTTAACTCACTGTTTGAGTGTGGTGCCACATTACTACGTGATCCAACCCAGAAAACGCCCAGTATCTGGCCAACAAGTAGGTGAAAAATGCGAAAGTTTGAGACAGATGATGGCAAATACCAGACCTAACCCTGACCTAACCGGTGTTATTCTCTAAAATATAGATTGAATCCAGGATTACTTCACTGCTTCAGTGCGGTACCACACTACTACCTGATACAACCCAGAAAACGCCCAGGATCTGGCCAACAAGTATGCGAAAAATGCGAAAGTATGAGCCGGATGATGGCAAATACCAGACCTAACCCAAACCTAACCGGTGTTATCCTCTAAAATATAGATTGAATCCTGGTTTAACCCACTGTTTCATTGTGGTACCACATTACTACGTGATCCAACCCAGAAAACGCACAGGATCAGGCCAACAAGTAGGTGAAAAAGGCGAATGTATGAGCCAGATAAAGGCAAATACCAGACCTAACCCCGACCTAACCGGTGTTATCCTCCAAAATATAGATTGAATCCAGGTTTAACTCAATGTCTGAGAGTGGCTCCACATTACTACCTGACCCAAACCAGAAAACGCCCAGGATCTGGCCAACAAGTATACGAAAAATGCGAAAGTATGAGCTGGATGATGGCAAATACCAGACCTAACCCTGACCTAACCGGTGTTATCCTCTGAAATATAGATTGCATCCAGGTTTAACTCACTGTTTGAGTGTGGTGCCACACTACTACGTGATCCAACCCAGAAAACGCCCTGGATCTGGCCAACAAGTATGCGAAAAATGCGAAAGTATGAGCCGGATGATGGCAAATACCAGACCTAACCCAAACCTAACCGGTGTTATCCTCTAAAATATAGATTGAATCCTGGTTTAACCCACTGTTTCATTGTGGTACCACATTACTACGTGATCCAACCCAGAAAACGCCCAGGATCAGGCCAACAAGTATGCGAAAAATGCGAAAGTATGAGCCGGATGATGGCAAATACCAGACCTAACCCAAACCTAACCGGTGTTATCCTCTAAAATATAGATTGAATCCTGGTTTAACCCACTGTTTCATTGTGGTACCACATTACTACGTGATCCAACCCAGAAAACGCCCAGGATCAGGCCAACAAGTAGGTGAAAAAGGCGAAAGTATGAACCAGATAAAGGCAAATACCAGACCTAACCCTGACCTAACCGGTGTTATCCTCCAAAATATAGATTGAATCCAGGTTTAACTCAATGTTTGAGAGTGGCTCCACATTACTACCTGACCCAAACCAGAAAACGCCCAGGATCTGGCCAACAAGGGTGCGAAAAATGCGAAAGTATGAACTGGATGATGACAAATACCAGACCTAACCCTGACCTAACCGGTGTTACCCTCTAATATATACATCGAATCCAGGATTAATTCACTGTTTCAGTGTGGCATCACACTACTACGTGATCCAACCCAGAAAACGCCCAGGATCTGGCCAAAAAAGTATGCGATAAATGCGCAAGTATGTGACAGATGATGGAAAATACCAGACCTAACCCTGACCTAACCGGTGTTATCCTCTAAAATATAGATTGAATCCAGGATTACTACACTGCTTCAGTGCCGTACCACACTACTACCTGATCCAACCCAGAAAACGCCCTGGATCTGGCCAACAAATATGCGAAAAATGCGAAAGTATGAGCCACGTGATGGCAAATTCCAGACCTAACCCAAAGCTAACCGGTGTTACCCTCTAATATATAGATCGATTCCAGGATTAGTTCACTCTTTCAGTGCGGTACCACACTACTACCTGATCCAACCCAGAAAACGCCCAGGATCTGGCCAACAAGTATGCGAAAAATGCGAAAGTATGAGCCGGATGATGGTAAATACCAGACCTAACCCTGACCTAACCGGTGTTATCCTCTAATATATAGATCGAATCCAGGATTACTTCACTCTTTCAGTGCGGTACCTCACTACTACCTGATCCAACCCAGAAAACGCCCAGGATCTGGCCAACAAGTATGCGAAAAATGCGAAAGTATGAGCCGGATGATGGCAAATACCAGACCTAAACCCGGACCTAGCCGGTGTTATCCTCTAAAATATAGATTGAATCCAGGTTTAGCTCACTGTTTCAGAGTGGTTCTACATTACTACGTGATCCAAACCAGAAAACGCCCAGGATCTGGCCAACAAGTATGCGAAAAATGCGAAAGAATGAGGTCGACGATGGCAATCACCAGAGCAAACCCTGACCTAACCGGTGTTATCCTCTGAAATATAGATTGAATCCAGGTTCAACTCACTGTTTGAGTGTGGTGCCACATTACTACGTGATCCAACCCAGAAAACGCCCAGTATCTGGCCAACAAGTAGGTGAAAAATGCAATAGTGTGAGACAGACGATGGCAAATACCAGACCCAACCCTGACCTAACCGGTGTTATCCTCTAAAATATACGTTGAATCCAGGATTAACTCACTGTTTCAGTGCGGTACCGCACTACTACCTGATCCAACCCAGAAAACGCCCAGGATCTGGTCAAGAAGTATGCCAAAAATGCGAAAATATGAGCCAGATTATGGCAAATTACAGACCTAACCCTGACCTAACCGGTGTTATCCTCTAATATATAGATCGAATCCAGGATTACTTCACTCTTTCAGTGCGGTACCACACTACTACCTGATCCAACCCAGAAAACGCCCAGGATCTGGCCAACAAGTATGCGAAAAATGCGAAAGTATGAGCCGGATGATGGCAAATACCAGACCTAACCCTGACCTAACCGGTGTTATCCTCTAATATATAGATCGAATCCAGGATTACTTCACTCTTTCAGTGCGGTACCACACTACTACCTGATCCAACCCAGAAAACGCCCAGGATCTGGCCAACAAGTATGCGAAAAATGCGAAAGTATGAGCCGGATGATGGCAAATACCAGACCTAACCCTGACCTAACCGGTGTTATCCTCTGAAATATAGATTGCATCCAGGTTTAAGTCACTGTTTAAGTGTGGTGCCACATTACTACGTGATCCAACCCAGAAAACGCCCAGTATCTGGCCAACAAGTATGCGAAAAATGCGGAAGTATGAGCTGGATGATGGCAAATACCAGACCTAAACCCGGACCTAGCCGGTGTTATCCTCTAAAATATAGATTGAATCCAGGTTTAGCTCACTGTTTCAGAGTGGTTCTACATTACTACGTGATCCAAACCAGAAAACGCCCAGGATCTGGCCAACAAGTATGCGAAAAATGCGAAAGAATGAGGTCGACGATGGCAATCACCAGAGCAAACCCTGACCTAACCGGTGTTATCCTCTGAAATATAGATTGAATCCAGGTTCAACTCACTGTTTGAGTGTGGTGCCACATTACTACGTGATCCAACCCAGAAAACGCCCAGTATCTGGCCAACAAGTAGGTGAAAAATGCAATAGTGTGAGACAGACGATGGCAAATACCAGACCCAACCCTGACCTAACCGGTGTTATCCTCTAAAATATACGTTGAATCCAGGATTAACTCACTGTTTCAGTGCGGTACCGCACTACTACCTGATCCAACCCAGAAAACGCCCAGGATCTGGTCAAGAAGTATGCCAAAAATGCGAAAATATGAGCCCGATTATGGCAAATTACAGACCTAACCCTGACCTAACCGGTGTTATCCTCTAATATATAGATCGAATCCAGGATTACTTCACTCTTTCAGTGCGGTACCACACTACTACCTGATCCAACCCAGGAAACGCCCAGGATCTGGCCAACAAGTATGCGAAAAATATGAAAGTATGAGCCGGCTGATGGCAAATACCAGACCTAACCCAAACCTAACCGGTGTTATCCTCTAAAATATAGATTGAATCCTGGTTTTACCCACTGTTTCAGTGTGGTACCACATTACTACGTGACCCAAACCAGAAAACGCCCAGGATCTGGCCAACAAGGGTGCGAAAAATGCGGAAGTATGAGCTGGATGATGGCAAATACCAGACCTAACCCTGACCTAACCGGTGTTATCCTCTGAAATATAGATTGCATCCAGGTTTAAGTCACTGTTTAAGTGTGGTGCCACATTACTACGTGATCCAACCCAGAAAACGCCCAGTATCTGGCCAACAAGTATGCGAAAAATGCGGAAGTATGAGCTGGATGATGGCAAATACCAGACCTAACCCTGATCTAACCGGTGATTTCCTCTGAAATATAGATTGCATCCAGGTTTAACTCACTGTTTGAGTGTGGTGCCACATTACTACGTGATCCAACCCAGAAAACGCCCAGTATCTGGCCAACAAGTATGCGAAAAATGCGAAAGTATGAGCCGGATGATGGCAAATACCAGACCTAACCCAAACCTAACCGGTGTTATCCTCTAAAATATAGATTGAATCCTGGTTTAACCCACTGTTTCATTGTGGTACCACATTACTACGTGATCCAACCCAGAAAACGCACAGGATCAGGCCAACAAGTAGGTGAAAAAGGCGAAAGTATGAGCCAGATAAAGGCAAATACCAGACCTAACCCTGACCTAACCTGTGTTATCCTCCAAAATATAGATTGAATCCAGGTTTAACTCAATGTTTGAGAGTGGCTCCACATTACTACCTGACCCAAACCAGAAAACGCCCAGGATCTGGCCAACAAGTATACGAAAAATGCGAAAGTATGAGCTGGATGATGGCAAATACCAGACCTAACCCTGACCTAACCGGTGTTATCCTCTGAAATATAGATTGCATCCAGGTTTAACTCACTGTTTGAGTGTGGTGCCACACTACTACGTGATCCAACCCAGAAAACGCCCTGGATCTGGCCAACAAGTATGCGAAAAATGCGAAAGTATGAGCCGGATGATGGCAAATACCAGACCTAACCCAAACCTAACCGGTGTTATCCTCTAAAATATAGATTGAATCCTGGTTTAACCCACTGTTTCATTGTGGTACCACATTACTACGTGATCCAACCCAGAAAACGCCCAGGATCAGGCCAACAAGTATGCGAAAAATGCGAAAGTATGAGCCGGATGATGGCAAATACCAGACCTAACCCAAACCTAACCGGTGTTATCCTCTAAAATACAGATTGAATCCAGGTTTAACTCAATGTTTGAGAGTGGCTCCACATTACTACCTGACCCAAACCAGAAAACGCCCAGGATCTGGCCAACAAGGGTGCGAAAAATGTGAAAGTATGAGCTGGATGATGACAAATACCAGACCTAACCCTGACCTAACCGGTGTTACCCTCTAATATATACATCGAATCCAGGATTAATTCACTGTTTCAGTGTGGCATCACACTACTACGTGATCCAACCCAGAAAACGCCCAGGATCTGGCCAACAAGTATGCGAAAAATGCGAAAGTATGAGCCGGATGATGGTAAATACCAGACCTAACCCGGACCTAGCCGGTGTTATCCTCTAAAATATAGATTGAATCCAGGTTTAACTCACTGTTTGAGTGTGGTGCCACATTACTACGTGATCGGACCCAGAATACGCCCAGGATCTGGCCAACAAGTAGGTGAAAAAGGCGAAAGTATGAGCCA
Source organism: Colletes latitarsis (assembly GCF_051014445.1). NCBI lineage: Eukaryota > Metazoa > Arthropoda > Insecta > Hymenoptera > Colletidae > Colletes > Colletes latitarsis. The sequence goes on from NC_135145.1 coordinate 28,642,385, forward strand.
GATAAAGGCAAATACCAGACCTAACCCTGACCTAACCGGTGTTATCCTCCAAAATATAGATTGAATCCTGGTTTAACCCACTGTTTCATTGTGGTACCACATTACTACGTGATCCAACCCAGAAAACGCCCAGGATCAGGCCAACAAGTATGCGAAAAATGCGAAAGTATGAGCCGGATGATGGCAAATACCAGACCTAACCCAAACCTAACCGGTGTTATCCTCTAAAATATAGATTGAATCCAGGTTTAACTCAATGTTTGAGAGTGGCTCCACATTACTACCTGACCCAAACCAGAAAACGCCCAGGATCTGGCCAACAAGTATGCGATAAATGCGCAAGTATGAGACAGATGATGGAAAATACCAGACCTAACCCTGACCTAACCGGTGTTATCCTCTAAAATATAGATTGAATCCAGGATTACTACACTGCTTCAGTGCCGTACCACACTACTACCTGATCCAACCCAGAAAACGCCCTGGATCTGGCCAACAAATATGCGAAAAATGCGAAAGTATGAGCCACGTGATGGCAAATTCCAGACCTAACCCAAAGCTAACCGGTGTTACCCTCTAATATATAGATCGATTCCAGGATTACTTCACTCTTTCAGTGCGGTACCACACTACTACCTGATCCAACCCAGAAAACGCCCAGGATCTGGCCAACAAGTATGCGAAAAATGCGAAAGTATGAGCCGGATGATGGTAAATACCAGACCTAACCCTGACCTAACCGGTGTTATCCTCTAATATATAGATCGAATCCAGGATTACTTCACTCTTTCAGTGCGGTACCACACTACCACCTGATCCAACCCAGAAAACGCCCAGGATCTGGCCAACAAGTATGCGAAAAATGCGAAAGTATGAGCCGGATGATGGCAAATACCAGACCTAACCCGGACCTAGCCGGTGTTATCCTCTAAAATATAGATTGAATCCAGGTTTAACTCACTGTTTGAGTGTGGTGCCACATTACTACGTGATCGGACCCAGAATACGCCCAGGATCTGGCCAACAAGTATGCGAACAATTCGAATATATGAGCCAGATGATGGCAAATACCAGACCTAACCCAGACCTAACCGGTGTTATCCTCTAAAATATAGATTGTATCCAGGTTTAGCTCACTGTTGCAGTGTGGAACCACATTACCACGTGATCCAAACCAGAAAACGCCCAGGATCTGGCCAACAAGTATGCGAAAAATGCGAAAGTATGAGCCGGATGATGGCAAATACCAGACCTAACCCGGACCTAGCCGGTGTTATCCTCTAAAATATAGATTGAATCCTGGTTTAACCCACTGTTTCAGTGTGGTACCACATTAGTACGTGATACAACCCAGAAAACGTCCAGGATCAGGCCAACAAGTAGGTGAAAAAGGCGAAAGTATGAGCCAGATAAAGGCAAATACCAGACCTAACCCTGACCTAACCGGTGTTATCCTCCAAAATATAGATTGCATCCAGGTTTAACTCACCGTTTGAGTGTGGTGACACACTACTACGCGATCCAACCCAGAAAACGCCCTGGATCTGGCCAACAAGTATGCGAAAAATGCGAAAGTATGAGGCAGATGATGGCAAATACCAGACCTAACCCGGACCTAGCCGGTGTTATCCTCTAAAATATAGATTGAATCCAGGTTTAACTCACTGTTTGAGTGTGGTGCCACATTACTACGTGATCCGACCCAGAATACGCCCAGGATCTGGCCAACAAGTATGCGAACAATTCGAATATATGAGCCAGATGATGGCAAATACCAGACCTAACCCAGACCTAACCGGTGTTAGCCTCTAAAATATAGATTGAATCCAGGTTTAACTCACTGTTTCAGACTGGTTCTACATTCCTACGTGATCCAAACCAGAAAACGCCCAGGATCTGGCCAACAAGTATGCGAAAACTGCGAAAGTATGAGCCGGATGATGGCAAATACCAGACCTAACCCAAACCTAACCGGTGTTATCCTCTAAAATATAGATTGAATCCTGGTTTAACCCACTGTTTAAGTGTGGTGCCACATTACTACGTGATCCAACCCAGAAAACGCCCAGTATCTGGCCAACAAGTATGCGAAAAATGCGGAAGTATGAGCTGGATGATGGCAAATACCAGACCTAACCCTGATCTAACCGGTGTTTTCCTCTGAAATATAGATTGCACCCAGGTTTAACTCACTGTTTGAGTGTGGTGCCACATTACTACGTGATCCAACCCAGAAAACGCCCAGTATCTGGCCAACAAGTAGGTGAAAAATGCGAAAGTATGAGACAGATGATGGCAAATACCAGACCTAACCCTGACCTAACCGGTGTTATCCTCTAAAACATAGATTGATTCCAGGATTACTTCACTGCTTCAGTGCGGTACCACATTACTACCTGACCCAAACCAGAAAACGCCCAGGATCTGGCCAACAAGTATACGAAAAATGCGAAAGTATGAGCTGGATGATGGCAAATACCAGACCTAACCCTGACCTAACCGGTGTTATCCTCTGAAATATAGATTGCATCCAGGTTTAACTCACTGTTTGAGTCTGGTGCCACACTACTACGTGATCCAACCCAGAAAACGCCCTGGATCTGGCCAACAAGTATGCGAAAAATGCGAAAGTATGAGCCGGATGATGGCAAATACCAGACCTAACCCAAACCTAACCGGTGTTATCCTCTAAAATATAGATTGAATCCTGGTTTAACCCACTGTTTCATTGTGGTACCACATTACTACGTGATCCAACCCAGAAAACGCCCAGGATCAGGCCAACAAGTATGCGAAAAATGCGAAAGTATGAGCCGGATGATGGCAAATACCAGACCTAACCCAAACCTAACCGGTGTTATCCTCTAAAATATAGATTGAATCCTGGTTTAACCCACTGTTTCATTGTGGTACCACATTACTAAGTGATCCAACCCAGAAAACGCCCAGGATCAGGCCAACGAGTAGGTGAAAAAGGCGAAAGTATGAGCCAGATAAAGGCAAATACCAGACCTAACCCTGACCTAACCGGTGTTATCCTCCAAAATATAGATTGAATCCAGGTTTAACTCAATGTTTGAGAGTGGCTCCACATTACTACCTGAGCCAAACCAGAAAACGCCCAGGATCTGGCCAACAAGGGTGCGAAAAATGCGAAAGTATGAGCTGGATGATGACAAATACCAGACCTAACCCTGACCTAACCGGTGTTACCCTCTAATATATACATCGAATCCAGGATTAATTCACTGTTTCAGTGTGGCATCACACTACTACGTGATCCAACCCAGAAAACGCCCAGGATCTGGCCAAAAAAGTATGCGATAAATGCGCAAGTATGAGACAGATGATGGAAAATACCAGACCTAACCCTGACCTAACCGGTGTTATCCTCTAAAATATAGATTGAATCCAGGATTACTACACTGCTTCAGTGCCGTACCACACTACTACCTGATCCAACCCAGAAAACGCCCTGGATCTGGCCAACAAATATGCGAAAAATGCGAAAGTATGAGCCACGTGATGGCAAATTCCAGACCTAACCCAAAGCTAACCGGTGTTACCCTCTAATATATAGATCGATTCCAGGATTACTTCACTCTTTCAGTGCGGTACCACACTACTACCTGATCCAACCCAGAAAACGCCCAGGATCTGGCCAACAAGTATGCGAAAAATGCGAAAGTATGAGCCGGATGATGGTAAATACCAGACCTAACCCTGACCTAACCGGTGTTATCCTCTAATATATAGATCGAATCCAGGATTACTTCAAACTTTCAGTGCGGTACCACACTACTACCTGATCCAACCCAGAAAACGCCCAGGATCTGGCCAACAAGTATGCGAAAAATGCGAAAGTATGAGCCGGGTGATGGCAAATACCAGACCTAACCCGGACCTAGCCGGTGTTATCCTCTAAAATATAGATTGAATCCAGGTTTAGCTCACTGTTTCAGAGTGGTTCTACATTACTACGTGATCCAAACCAGAAAACGCCCAGGATCTGGCCAACAAGTATGCGAAAAATGCGAAAGAATGAGGTAGACGATGGCAATCACCAGAGCAAACCCTGACCTAACCGGTGTTATCCTCTGAAATATAGATTGAATCCAGGTTCAACTCACTGTTTGAGTGTGGTGCCACATTACTACGTGATCCAACCCAGAAAACGCCCAGTATCTGGCCAACAAGTAGGTGAAAAATGGAATAGTGTGAGACAGATGATGGCAAATACCAGACCCAAGCCTGACCTAACCGGTGTTATCCTCTAAAATATACGTTGAATCCAGGATTAACTCACTGTTTCAGTGCGGTACCGCACTACTACCTGATCCAACCCAGAAAACGCCCAGGATCTGGTCAAGAAGTATGCCAAAAATGCGAAAATATGAGCCAGATTATGGCAAATTCCAGACCTAACCCTGACCTAACCGGTGTTATCCTCTAATATATAGATCGAATCCAGGATTACTTCACTCTTTCAGTGCGGTACCACACTACTACCTGATCCAACCCAGAAAACGCCCAGGATCTGGCCAACAAGTATGCGAAAAATGCGAAAGTATGAGCCGGATGATGGCAAATACCAGCCCTAACACTGACCTAACCGGTGTTATCCTCTAATATATAGATCGAATCCAGGATTACTTCACTCTTTCAGTGCGGTACCACACTACTACCTGATCCAACCCAGAAAACGCCCAGGATCTGGCCAACAAGTATGCGAAAAATGCGAAAGTATGAGCCGGATGATGGCAAATACCAAGCCTAACCCTGACCTAACCGGTGTTATCCTCTAATATATAGATCGAATCCAGGATTACTTCACTCTTTCAGTGCGGTACCACACTACTACCTGATCCAACCCAGAAAACGCCCAGGATCTGGCCAACAAGTATGCGAAAAATACGAAAGTATGAGCCGGATGATGGCAAATACAAGACCTAACACAAACCTAACCGGTGTTATCCTCTAAAATATAGATTGAATCCTGGTTTTACCCACTGTTTCAGTGTGGTACCACATTACTACGTGACGCAAACCAGAAAACGCCCAGGATCTGGCCAACAAGGGTGCGAAAAATGCGGAAGTATGAGCTGGATGATGGCAAATACCAGACCTAACCCTGATCTAACCGGTGTTTTCCTCCGAAATATAGATTGCATCCAGGTTTAACTCACTGTTTGAGTGTGGTGCCACATTACTACGTGATCCAACCCAGAAAACGCCCAGTATCTGGCCAACAAGTAGGTGAAAAATGCGAAAGTATGAGACAGATGATGGCAAATACCAGACCTAACCCTGACCTAACCGGTGTTATCCTCTAAAATATAGATTGAATCCAGGATTACTTCACTGCTTCAGTGCGGTACCACACTACTACCTGATACAACCCAGAAAACGCCCAGGATCTGGCCAACAAGTATGCGAAAAATGCGAAAGTATGAGCCGGATGATGGCAAATACCAGACCTAACCCAAACCTAACCGGTGTTATCCTCTAAAATATAGATTGAATCCTGGTTTAACCCACTGTTTCATTGTGGTACCACATTACTACGTGATCCAACCCAGAAAACGCACAGGATCAGGCCAACAAGTAGGTGAAAAAGGCGGAAGTATGAGCCAGATAAAGGCAAATACCAGACCTAACCCTGACCTAACCGGTGTTATCCTCCAAAATATAGATTGAATCCAGGTTTAACTCAATGTTTGAGAGTGGCTCCACATTACTACCTGACCCAAACCAGAAAACGCCCAGGATCTGGCCAACAAGTATACGAAAAATGCGAAAGTATGAGCTGGATGATGGCAAATACCAGACCTAACCCTGACCTAACCGGTGTTATCCTCTGAAATATAGATTGCATCCAGGTTTAACTCACTGTTTGAGTGTGGTGCCACACTACTACGTGATCCAACCCAGAAAACGCCCTGGATCTGGCCAACAAGTATGCGAAAAATGCGAAAGTATGAGCCGGATGATGGCAAATACCAGACCTAACCCAAACCTAACCGGCGTTATCCTCTAAAATATAGATTGAATCCTGGTTTAACCCACTGTTTCATTGTGGTACCACATTACTACGTGATCCAACCCAGAAAACGCCCAGGATCAGGCCAACAAGTATGCGAAAAATGCGAAAGTATGAGCCGGATGATGGCAAATACCAGACCTAACCCAAACCTAACCGGTGTTATCCTCTAAAATATAGATTGAATCCTGGTTTAACCCACTGTTTCATTGTGGTACCACATTACTACGTGATCCAACCCAGAAAACGCCCAGGATCAGGCCAACAAGTAGGTGAAAAAGGCGAAAGTATGAGCCAGATAAAGGCAAATACCAGACCTAACCCTGACCTAACCGGTGTTATCCTCCAAAATATAGATTGAATCCAGGTTTAACTCAATGTTTGAGAGTGGCTCCACATTACTACCTGACCCAAACCAGAAAACGCCCAGGATCTGGCCAACAAGGGTGCGAAAAATGCGAAAGTATGAGCTGGATGATGACGAATACCAGACCTAACCCTGACCTAACCGGTGTTACCCTCTAATATATACGTCGAATCCAGGATAAATTCACTGTTTCAGTGTGGCATCACACTACTACGTGATCCAACCCAGAAAACGCCCAGGATCTGGCCAAAAAAGTATGCGATAAATGCGCAAGTATGAGACAGATGATGGAAAATACCAGACCTAACCCTGACCTAACCGGTGTTATCCTCTAAAATATAGATTGAATCCAGGATTGCTACACTGCTTCAGTGCCGTACCACACTACTACCTGATCCAACCCAGAAAACCAGTAAACGCCCAGGATCTGACCAATAAGTATGCGAAAAATGCGAAACTATGAGCCAGATGATGGCAAATACCAGACCTAACCCGGACCTAGCCGGTGTTATCCTCTAAAATATAGATTGAATCCAGGTTTAACTCACTGTTTGAGTGTGGTGCCACATTACTACGTGATCCGACCCAGAATACGCCCAGGATCTGGCCAACAAGTATGCGAACAATTCGAATATATGAGCCAGATGATGGCAAATACCAGACCTAACCCAGACCTAACCGGTGTTATCCTCTAAAATATAGATTGAATCCAGGTTTAACTCACTGTTTCAGACTGGTTCTACATTCCTACGTGATCCAAACCAGAAAACGCCCAGGATCTGGCCAACAAGTATGCGAAAACTGCGAAAGTATGAGACAGATGATGGCAAATGCCAGACCTAACCCTGACCTAACCGGTGTTATCCTCTAAAATATAGATTGAATCCAGGTTTAGCTCACTGTTTCAGAGTGGTTCTACATTACTACGTGATCCAAACCAGAAAACGCCCAGGATCTGGCCAACAAGTATGCGAAAAATGCGAAAGGATGAGGTAGACGATGGCAATCACCAGAGCAAACCCTGACCTAACCGGTGTTATCCTCTGAAATATCGATTGAATCCAGGTTCAACTCACTGTTTGAGTGTGGTGCCACATTACTACGTGATCCAACCCAGAAAACGCCCAGTATCTGGCCAACAAGTAGGTGAAAAATGCAATAGTGTGAGACAGATGATGGCAAATACCAGACCCAACCCTGACCTAACCGGTGTTATCCTCTAAAATATACGTTGAATCCAGGATTAACTCACTGTTTCAGTGCGGTACCGCACTACTACCTGATCCAACCCAGAAAACGCCCAGGATCTGGTCAAGAAGTATGCCAAAAATGCGAAAATATGAGCCGGATGATGGCAAATACCAGACCTAACCCTGACCTAACCGGTGTTATCCTCTAATATATAGATCGAATCCAGGATTACTTCACTCTTTCAGTGCGGTACCACACTACTACCTGATCCAACCCAGAAAACGCCCAGGATCTGGCCAACAAGTATGCGAAAAATGCGAAAGTATGAGCCGGATGATGGCAAATACCAGACCTAACCCTGACCTTACCGGTGTTATCCTCTAATATATAGATCGAATCCAGGATTACTTCACTCTTTCAGTGCGGTACCACACTACTACCTGATCCAACCCAGAAAACGCCCAGGATCTGGCCAACAAGTATGCGAAAAATGTGAAAGTATGAGCCGGATGATGGCAAATACCAGACCTAACCCTGACCTAACCGGTGTTATCCTCTAATATATAGATCGAATCCAGGATTACTTCACTCTTTCAGTGCGGAACCACACTACTACCTGATCCAACCCAGAAAACGCCCAGGATCAGGCCAACAAGTATGCGAAAAATACGAAAGTATGAGCCGGATGATGGCAAATACCAGACCTAACCCAAACCTAACCGGTGTTATCCTCCAAAATATAGATTGAATCCAGGTTTAACTCAATGTTTGAGAGTGGCTCCACATTACTACCTGACCCAAACCAGAAAACGCCCAGGATCTGGCCAACAAGGGTGCGAAAAATGCGAAAGTATGAGCTGGATGATGACGAATACCAGACCTAACCCTGACCTAACCGGTGTTACCCTCTAATATATACGTCGAATCCAGGATTAATTCACTGTTTCAGTGTGGCATCACACTACTACGTGATCCAACCCAGAAAACGCCCAGGATCTGGCCAAAAAAGTATGCGATAAATGCGCAAGTATGAGACAGATGATGGAAAATACCAGACCTAACCCTGACCTAACCGGTGTTATCCTCTAAAATATAGATTGAATCCAGGTTTAACTCACTGTTTCAGACTGGTTCTACATTCCTACGTGATCCAAACCAGAAAACGCCCAGGATCTGGCCAACAAGTATGCGAAAACTGCGAAAGTATGAGACAGATGATGGCAAATGCCAGACCTAACCCTGACCTAACCGGTGTTATCCTCTAAAATATAGATTGAATCCAGGTTTAGCTCACTGTTTCAGAGTGGTTCTACATTACTACGTGATCCAAACCAGAAAACGCCCAGGATCTGGCCAACAAGTATGCGAAAAATGCGAAAGGATGAGGTAGACGATGGCAATCACCAGAGCAAACCCTGACCTAACCGGTGTTATCCTCTGAAATATCGATTGAATCCAGGTTCAACTCACTGTTTGAGTGTGGTGCCACATTACTACGTGATCCAACCCAGAAAACGCCCAGTATCTGGCCAACAAGTAGGTGAAAAATGCAATAGTGTGAGACAGATGATGGCAAATACCAGACCCAACCCTGACCTAACCGGTGTTATCCTCTAAAATATACGTTGAATCCAGGATTAACTCACTGTTTCAGTGCGGTACCGCACTACTACCTGATCCAACCCAGAAAACGCCCAGGATCTGGTCAAGAAGTATGCCAAAAATGCGAAAATATGAGCCGGATGATGGCAAATACCAGACCTAACCCTGACCTAACCGGTGTTATCCTCTAATATATAGATCGAATCCAGGATTACTTCACTCTTTCAGTGCGGTACCACACTACTACCTGATCCAACCCAGAAAACGCCCAGGATCTGGCCAACAAGTATGCGAAAAATGCGAAAGTATGAGCCGGATGATGGCAAATACCAGACCTAACCCTGACCTTACCGGTGTTATCCTCTAATATATAGATCGAATCCAGGATTACTTCACTCTTTCAGTGCGGTACCACACTACTACCTGATCCAACCCAGAAAACGCCCAGGATCTGGCCAACAAGTATGCGAAAAATGTGAAAGTATGAGCCGGATGATGGCAAATACCAGACCTAACCCTGACCTAACCGGTGTTATCCTCTAATATATAGATCGAATCCAGGATTACTTCACTCTTTCAGTGCGGAACCACACTACTACCTGATCCAACCCAGAAAACGCCCAGGATCTGGCCAACAAGTATGCGAAAAATACGAAAGTATGAGCCGGATGATGGCAAATACCAGACCTAACCCAAACCTAACCGGTGTTATCCTCCAAAATATAGATTGAATCCAGGTTTAACTCAATGTTTGAGAGTGGCTCCACATTACTACCTGACCCAAACCAGAAAACGCCCAGGATCTGGCCAACAAGGGTGCGAAAAATGCGAAAGTATGAGCTGGATGATGACGAATACCAGACCTAACCCTGACCTAACCGGTGTTACCCTCTAATATATACGTCGAATCCAGGATTAATTCACTGTTTCAGTGTGGCATCACACTACTACGTGATCCAACCCAGAAAACGCCCAGGATCTGGCCAAAAAAGTATGCGATAAATGCGCAAGTATGAGACAGATGATGGAAAATACCAGACCTAACCCTGACCTAACCGGTGTTATCCTCTAAAATATAGATTGAATCCAGGATTACTACACTGCTTCAGTGCCGTACCACACTACTACCTGATCCAACCCAGAAAACCAGTAAACGCCCAGGATCTGACCAATAAGTATGCGAAAAATGCGAAACTATGAGCCAGATGATGGCAAATACCAGACCTAACCCGGACCTAGCCGGTGTTATCCTCTAAAATATAGATTGAATCCAGGTTTAACTCACTGTTTGAGTGTGGTGCCACATTACTACGTGATCCGACCCAGAATACGCCCAGGATCTGGCCAACAAGTATGCGAACAATTCGAATATATGAGCCAGATGATTGCAAATACCAGACCTAACCCAGACCTAACCGGTGTTATCCTGTAAAATATAGATTGAATCCAGGTTTAACTCACTGTTTCAGACTGGTTCTACATTCCTACGTGATCCAAACCAGAAAACGCCCAGGATCTGGCCAACAAGTATGCGAAAACTGCGAAAGTATGAGACAGATGATGGCAAATGCCAGACCTAACCCTGACCTAACCGGTGTTATCCTCTAAAATATAGATTGAATCCAGGTTTAGCTCACTGTTTCAGAGTGGTTCTACATTACTACGTGATCCAAACCAGAAAACGCCCAGGATCTGGCCAACAAGTATGCGAAAAATGCGAAAGGATGAGGTAGACGATGGCAATCACCAGAGCAAACCCTGACCTATCCGGTGTTATCCTCTGAAATATCGATTGAATCCAGGTTCAACTCACTGTTTGAGTGTGGTGCCACATTACTACGTGATCCAACCCAGAAAACGCCCAGTATCTGGCCAACAAGTAGGTGAAAAATGCAATAGTGTGAGACAGATGATGGCAAATACCAGACCCAACCCTGACCTAACCGGTGTTATCCTCTAAAATATACGTTGAATCCAGGATTAACTCACTGTTTCAGTGCGGTACCGCACTACTACCTGATCCAACCCAGAAAACGCCCAGGATCTGGTCAAGAAGTATGCCAAAAATGCGAAAATATGAGCCGGATGATGGCAAATACCAGACCTAACCCTGACCTAACCGGTGTTATCCTCTAATATATAGATCGAATCCAGGATTACTTCACTCTTTCAGTGCGGTACCACACTACTACCTGATCCAACCCAGAAAACGCCCAGGATCTGGCCAACAAGTATGCGAAAAATGCGAAAGTATGAGCCGGATGATGGCAAATACCAGACCTAACCCTGACCTTACCGGTGTTATCCTCTAATATATAGATCGAATCCAGGATTACTTCACTCTTTCAGTGCGGTACCACACTACTACCTGATCCAACCCAGAAAACGCCCAGGATCTGGCCAACAAGTATGCGAAAAATGTGAAAGTATGAGCCGGATGATGGCAAATACCAGACCTAACCCTGACCTAACCGGTGTTATCCTCTAATATATAGATCGAATCCAGGATTACTTCACTCTTTCAGTGCGGAACCACACTACTACCTGATCCAACCCAGAAAACGCCCAGGATCTGGCCAACAAGTATGCGAAAAATACGAAAGTATGAGCCGGATGATGGCAAATACCAGACCTAACCCAAACCTAACCGGTGTTATCCTCTAAAATATAGATTGAATCCTGGTTTTACCCACTGTTTCAGTGTGGTACCACATTACTACGTGACCCAAACCAGAAAACGCCCAGGATCTGGCCAACGAGGGTGCGAAAAATTCGGAAGTATGAGCTGGATGATGGCAAATACCAGACCTAACCCTGACCTAACCGGTGTTATCCTCTGAAATATAGATTGCATCCAGGTTTAAGTCACTGTTTAAGTGTGGTGCCACATTACTACGTGATCCAACCCAGAAAACGCCCAGTATCTGCCCAACAAGTATGCGAAAAATGCGGAAGTATGAGCTGGATGATGGCAAATACCAGACCTAACCCTGATCTAACCGGTGTTATCCTCTGAAATATAGATTGCATCCAGGTTTAACTCACTGTTTGAGTGTGGTGCCACATTACTACGTGATCCAACCCAGAAAACGCCCAGTATCTGGCCAACAAGTAGGTGAAAAATACGAAAGTATGAGACAGATGATGGCAAATACCAGACCTAACCCTGACCTAACCGGTGTTATCCTCTAAAATATAGATTGAATCCAGGATTACTTCACTGCTTCAGTGCGGTACCACACTACTACCTGATACAACCCAGAAAACGCCCAGGATCTGGCCAACAAGTATGCGAAAAATGCGGAAGTATGAGCCGGATCATGGCAAATACCAGACCTAACCCAAACCTAACCGGTGTTATCCTCTAAAATATAGATTGAACCCTGGTTTAACCCACTGTTTCATTGTGGTACCACATTACTACGTGATCCAACCCAGAAAACGCACAGGATCAGGCCAACAAGTAGGTGAAAAAGGCGAAAGTATGAGCCAGATAAAGGCAAATACCAGACCTAACCCTGACCTAACCGGTGTTATCCTCCAAAATATAGATTGAATCCAGGTTTAACTCAATGTTTGAGAGTGGCTCCACATTACTACCTGACCCAAACCAGAAAACGCCCAGGATCTGGCCAACAAGTATACGAAAAATGCGAAAGTATGAGCTGGATGATGGCAAATACCAGACCTAACCCTGACCTAACCGGTGTTATCCTCTGAAATATAGATTGCATCCAGGTTTAACTCACTGTTTGAGTGTGGTGCCACACTACTACGTGATCCAACCCAGAAAACGCCCTGGATCTGGCCAACAAGTATGCGAAAACTGCGAGAGTATGAGACAGATGATGGCAAATACCAGACCTAACCATGACCTAACCGGTGTTATCCTCTAAAATATAGATTGTATCCAGGTTTAACTCGCAGTTTCAGACTGGTTTTACAATCCTACGTGATCCAAACCAGAAAACGCCCAGGATCTGGCTAACAAGTATGCGAAAAATGCGAAAGTATGAGCCACATGATGGCAAATACCAGACCTAAGCCTGACCTAACCGGTGTTATCCTCTAAAATATAGATTGTATCCAGGTTTAGCTCACTGTTGCAGTGTGGAACCACATTACCACCTGATCCAAACCAGAAAACGCCCAGGATCTGGCCAATAAGTATGCGAAAAATGCGAAACTATGAGCCAGATGATGGCAAATACCAGACCTAACCCGGACCTAGCCGGTGTTATCCTCGAAAATATAGATTGAATCCAGGTTTAACTCACTGTTTGAGTGTGGTGCCACATTACTACGTGATCCGACCCAGAATACGCCCAGGATCTGGCCAACAAGTATGCGAACAATTCGAATATATGAGCCAGATGATGGCAAATACCAGACCTAACCCAGACCTAACCGGTGTTATCCTCTAAAATATAGATTGAATCCAGGTTTAACTCACTGTTTCAGACTGGTTCTACATTCCTACGTGATCCAAACCAGAAAACGCCCAGGATCTGGCCAACAAGTATGCGAAAACTGCGAAAGTATGAGACAGATGATGGCAAATGCCAGACCTAACCCTGACCTAACCGGTGTAGTCCTCCAAAATATAGATTGAATCCAGATTTAACTCAATGTTTGAGAGTGGCTCCACATTACTACGTGACCCAAACCAGACCACGCCCAGGATCTGGCCAACAAGGGTGCGAAGAATGCGAAAGTATGAGCTGGATGATGGCAAATACCAGACCTAACCCTGACCTAACCGGTGTTATCCTCTGAAATATAGATTGCATCCAGGTTTAAGTCACGGTTTGAGTGTGGTGCCACATTACTACGTGATCCAACCCAGAAAACGCCCAGTATCTGGCCAACAAGTATGCGAAAAATGCGAAAGTATGAGCCAGATGATGGCAAATACCAGACCTAACCCTGACCTAACCGGTGTTGTCCTCTAAAATATAGATTGTATCCAGGTTTAACTCACTGTTGCAGTGTGGAACCACATTACCACGTGATCCAAACCAGAAAACGCCCAGGATCTGGCCAATAAGTATGCGAGAAATGCGAAACTATGAGCCAGATGATGGCAAATACCAGACCTAACCCGGACCTAGCCGGTGTTATCCTCTAAAATATAGATTGAATCCAGGTTTAACTCACTGTTTGAGTGTGGTGCCATATTACTACGTGATCCGACCCAGAATACGCCCAGGATCTGGCCAACAGGTATGCGAACAATTCGAATATATGAGCCAGATGATGGCAAATACCAGACCTAACCCTGACCTAACCGGTGTTATCCTCTAAAATATAGATTGAATCCAGGTTTAACTCACAGTTTCAGACTGGTTCTACATTCCTACGTGATCCAAACCAGAAAACGCCCAGGATCTGGCCAACAAGTATGCGAAAACTGCGAAAGTATGAGCCAGATTATGGCAAATTCCAGACCTAACCCTGACCTAACCGGTGTTACCCTCTAATATATAGATTGAATCCAGGATTAACTCACTGTTTGAGTGTGGTGCCACATTACTACGTGATCCAAACCAGAAAACGCCCAGTATCTGGCCAACAAGTAGGTGAAAAATGCAATAGTATGAGACAGATGATGGAAAATACCAGACCTAACCCTGACCTAACCGGTGTTATCCTCTAAAATATAGATTGAATCCAGGATTACTTCACTGCTTCAGTGCCGTACCACACTACTACCTGATCCAACCCAGAAAACGCCCAGGATCTGGCCAACAAGTATGCGAAAAATGCGAAAGTATGAGCCGGATGATGGCAAATACCAGACCTAACCCAAACCTGACCGGTGTTATCCTCTAAAATATAGATTGAATCCTGGTTTAACCCACTGTTTCAGTGTGGTACCACATTACTACGAGATACAACCCAGAAAACGCCCAGGATCAGGCCAACAAGTAGGTGAAAAAGGCGAAAGTATGAGCCAGATAAAGGCAACTACCAGACCTAACCCTGACCTAACCGGTGTAATCCTCCAAAATAAAGATTGAATCCAGATTTAACTCAATGTTTGAGAGTGGCTCCACATTACTACGTGACCCAAGCCAGAAAACGCCCAGGATCTGGCCAACAAGGGTGCGAAGAATGCGAAAGTATGAGCTGGATGATGGCAAATACCAGACCTAACCCTGACCTAACCGGTGTTATCCTCCAAAATATAGATTGAATCCAGGTTTAACTCAATGTTTGAGAGTGGCTCCACATTACTACGTGACCCAAACCAGAAAACGCCCAGGATCTGGCCAACAAGGGTGCGAAAAATGCGAAAGTATGAGCTGGATGATGGCAAATACCAGACCTAACCCTGATCTAACCGGTGTTATCCTCTGAAATATAGATTGCATCCAGGATTACTTCACTGCTTCAGTGCGGTACCACACTACTACCTGATACAACCCAGAAAACGCCCAGGATATGGCCAACAAGTATGCGAAAAATGCGAAAGTATGAGCCGCATGATGGCAAATACCAGACCTAACCCTGACCTAACCGGTGTTACCCTCTAATATATAGATCGAATCCAGGATGATCTCACTGTTTCAGTGTGGTACCACATTACTACGTGCTCCAAACCAGAAAACGCCCAGGATCTGGCCACCAAGTATGCGAAAAATGCGAAAGTATGAGCCGGATGATGGCAAATACCAGACCTAACCCAAACCTAACCGGTGTTATCCTCTAAAATATAGATTGAATCCTGGTTTAACCCACTGTTTCAGTGTGGTACCACATTAGTACGTGATACAACCCAGAAAACGCACAGGATCAGGCCAACAAGTAGGTGAAAAAGGCGAAAGTATGAGCCAGATAAAGGCAAATACCAGACCTAACCCTGACCTTACCGGTGTTATCCTCCAAAATATAGATTGAATCCAGGTTTAACTGAATGTTTGAGAGTGGCTCCACATTACTACGTGACGCAAACCAGAAAACGCCCAGGATCTGGCCAACAAGTATGCGAAAACTGCGAGAGTATGAGACAGATGATGGCAAATACCAGACCTAACCCTGACCTAACCGGTGTTATCCTCTAAAATATAGATTGTATCCAGGTTTAACTCGCTGTTTCAGACTGGTTCTACATTCCTACGTGATCCAAACCAGAAAACGCCCAGGATCTGGCTAACAAGTATGCGAAAAATGCGAAAGTATGAGCCACATGATGGCAAATACCAGACCTAAGCCTGACCTAACCGGTGTTATCCTCTAAAATATAGATTGTATCCAGGTTTAGCTCACTGTTGCAGTGTGGAACCACATTACCACCTGATCCAAACCAGAAAACGCCCAGGATCTGGCCAATAAGTATGCGAAAAATGCGAAACTATGAGCCAGATGATGGCAAATACCAAACCTAACCCGGACCTAGCCGGTGTTATCCTCTAAAATATAGATTGAATCCAGGTTTAACTCACTGTTTGAGTGTGGTGCCACATTACTACGTGATCCGACCCAGAATACGCCCAGGATCTGGCCAACAAGTATGCGAACAATTCGAATATATGAGCCAGATGATGGCAAATACCAGACCTAACCCAGACCTAACCGGTGTTATCCTCTAAAATATAGATTGAATCCAGGTTTAACTCACTGTTTCAGACTGGTTCTACATTCCTACGTGATCCAAACCAGAAAACGCCCAGGATCTGGCCAACAAGGGTGCGAAGAATGCGAAAGTATGAGCTGGATGATGGCAAATACCAGAACTAACCCTGACCTAACCGGTGTTATCCTCTGAAATATAGATTGCATCCAGGTTTAAGACACTGTTTGAGTGTGGTGCCACATTACTACGTGATCCAACCCAGAAAACGCCCAGTATCTGGCCAACAAGTATGCGAAAAATGCGAAAGTATGAGCCGGATGATGGCAAATACCAGACCTAACCCTGACCTAACCGGTGTTATCCTCTGAAATATAGATTGCATCCAGGTTTAAGTCACTGTTTGAGTGTGGTGCCACATTACTACGTGATCCAACCCAGAAAACGCCCCGGATCTGGCCAACAAGGGTGCGAAAAATGCGAAAGTATGAGCCGCATGATGGCAAATACCAGACCTAACCCTGACCTAACCGGTGTTACCCTCTAATATATAGATCGAATCCAGGATGATCTCACTGTTTCAGTGTGGTACCACATTACTACGTGCTCCAAACCAGAAAACGCCCAGGATCTGGCCACCAAGTATGCGAAAAATGCGAAAGTATGAGCCGGATGATGGCAAATACCAGACCTAACCCAAACCTAACCGGTGTTATCCTCTAAAATATAGATTGAATCCTGGTGTAACCCACTGTTTCAGTGTGGTACCACATTAGTACGTGATACAACCCAGAAAACGCCCAGGATCAGGCCAACAAGTAGGTGAAAAAGGCGAAAGTATGAGCCAGATAAAGGCAAATACCAGACCTAACCCTGACCTTACCGGTGTTATCCTCCAAAATATAGATTGCATCCAGGTTTAACTCACTGTTTGAGTGTGGTGCCACACTACTACGTGATCCAACCCAGAAAACGCCCTGGATCTGGCCAACAAGTATGCGAAAAATGCGAAAGTATGAGCCACATGATGGCAAATACCAGACCTAAGCCTGACCTAACCGGTGTTATCCTCTAAAATATAGATTGTATCCAGGTTTAGCTCACTGTTGCAGTGTGGAACCACATTACCACCTGATCCAAACCAGAAAACGCCCAGGATCTGGCCAATAAGTATGCGAAAAATGCGAAACTATGAGCCAGATGATGGCAAATACCAGACCTAACCCGGACCTAGCCGGTGTTATCCTCTAAAATATAGATTGAATCCAGGTTTAACTGAATGTTTGAGAGTGGCTCCACATTACTACGTGACCCAAACCAGAAAACGCCCAGGATCTGGCCAACAAGTATGCGAAAAGTGCGAGAGTATGAGACAGATGATGGCAAATACCAGACCTAACCCTGACCTAACCGGTGTTATCCTCTAAAATATAGATTGTATCCAGGTTTAACTCGCTGTTTCAGACTGGTTCTACATTCCTACGTGATCCAAACCAGAAAACGCCCAGGATCTGGCTAACAAGTATGCGAAAAATGCGAAAGTATGAGCCACATGATGGCAAATACCAGACCTAAGCCTGACCTAACCGGTGTTATCCTCTAAAATATAGATTGTATCCAGGTTTAGCTCACTGTTGCAGTGTGGAACCACATTACCACCTGATCCAAACCAGAAAACGCCCAGGATCTGGCCAATAAGTATGCGAAAAATGCGAAACTATGAGCCAGATGATGGCAAATACCAGACCTAACCCGGACCTAGCCGGTGTTATCCTCTAAAATATAGATTGAATCCAGGTTTAACTGAATGTTTGAGAGTGGCTCCACATTACTACGTGACCCAAACCAGAAAACGCCCAGGATCTGGCCAATAAGTATGCGAAAAATGCGAAACTATGAGCCAGATGATGGCAAATACCAGACCTAACCCGGACCTAGCCGGTGTTATCCTCTAAAATATAGATTGAATCCAGGTTTAACTCACTGTTTGAGTGTGGTGCCACATTACTACGTGATCCGACCCAGAATACGCCCAGGATCTGGCCAACAAGTATGCGAACAATTCGAATGTATGAGCCAGATGATGGCAAATACCAGACCTAACCCAGACCTAACCGGTGTTATCCTCTAAAATATAGATTGAATCCAGGTTTAACTCACTGTTTCAGACTGGTTCTACATTCCTACGTGATCCAAACCAGAAAACGCCCAGGATCTGGCCAACAAGTATGCGAAAACTGCGAAAGTATGAGGTAGACGATGGCAATCACCAGAGCTAACCCTGACCTAACCGGTGTTATCCTTTGAAATATAGATTGAATCCAGGTTCAACTCACTGTTTGAGTGTGGTGCCACATTACTACGTGATCCAACCCAGAAAACGCCCAGTATCTGGCCAACAAGTAGGTGAAAAATGCAATAGTGTGAGACAGATGATGGCAAATACCAGACCCAACCCTGACCTAACCGGTGTTATCCTCTAAAATATACGTTGAATCCAGGATTAACTCACTGTTTCAGTGCGGCACGACACTACTACCTGATCCAACCCAGAAAACGCCCAGGATCTGTCCAAGAAGTATGCCAAAAATGCGAAAATATGAGCCAGATTATGGCAAATTCCAGACCTAACCCTGACCTAACCGGTGTTATCCTCTAATATATAGATCGAATCCAGGATTACTTCACTCTTTCAGTGCGGTACCACACTACTACCTGATCCAACCCAGAAAACGCCCAGGATCTGGCCAACAAGTATGCGAAAAATGCGAAAGTATGAGCCGGATGATGGCAAATACCAGACCTAACCCTGACCTAACCGGTGTTATCCTCTAATATATAGATCGAATCCAGGATTACTTCACTCTTTCAGTGCGGTACCACACTACTACCTGATCCAACCCAGAAAACGCCCAGGATCTGGCCAACAAGTATGCGAAAAATGCGAAAGTATGAGCCGGATGATGGCAAATACCAGACCTAACCCTGACCTAACCGGTGTTATCCCCTAATATATAGATCGAATCCAGGATTACTTCACTCTTTCAGTGCGGTACCACACTACTACCTGATCCAACCCAGAAAACGCCCAGGATCTGGTCAACAAGTATGCGAAAAATGCGAAAGTATGAGCCGGATGATGGCAAATACCAGACCTAACCCAAACCTAACCGGTGTTATCCTCTAAAATATAGATTGAATCCTGGTTTAACCCACTGTTTCAGTGTGGTACCACATTACTACGTGACCCAAACCAGAAAACGCCCAGGATCTGGCCAACAAGGGTGCGAAAAATGCGAAAGTATGAGCCGGATGATGGCAAATACCAGACCTAACCCTGACCTAACCGGTGTAATCCTCCAAAATATAGATTGAATCCAGATTTAACGCAATGTTTGAGAGTGGCTCCACATTACTACGTGACCCAAACCAGAAAACGCCCAGGATCTGGCCAACAAGGGTGCGAAGAATGCGAAAGTATGAGCTGGATGATGGCAAATACCAGACCTAACCCTGACCTAACCGGTGTTATCCTCTGAAATATAGATTGAATCCTGGTTTAACCCACTGTTTCAGTGTGGTACCACATTAGTACGTGATACAACCCAGAAAACGCACAGGATCAGGCCAACAAGTAGGTGAAAAAGGCGAAAGTATGAGCCAGATAAAGGCAAATACCAGACCTAACCCTGACCTTACCGGCGTTATCCTCCAAAATATAGATTGCATCCAGGTTTAACTCACTGTTTGAGTGTGGTGCCACACTACTACGTGATCCAACCCAGAAAACGCCCTGGATCTGGCCAACAAGTATGCGAAAAATGCGAAAGTATGTGCCAGATGATGGCAAATACCAGACCTAACCCGGACCTAGCCGGTGTTATCCTCTAAAATATAGATTGAATCCAGGTTTAACTGAATGTTTGAGAGTGGCTCCACATTACTACGTGACCCAAACCAGAAAACGCCCAGGATCTGGCCAACAAGTATGCGAAAACTGCGAGAGTATGAGACAGATGATGGCAAATACCAGACCTAACCCTGACCTAACCGGTGTTATCCTCTAAAATATAGATTGTATCCAGGTTTAACTCGCTGTTTCAGACTGGTTCTACATTCCTACATGATCCAAACCAGAAAACGCCCAGGATCTGGCTAACAAGTATGCGAAAAATGCGAAAGTATGAGCCACATGATGGCAAATACCAGACCTAAGCCTGACCTAACCGGTGTTATCCTCTAAAATATAGATTGTATCCAGGTTTAACTCACTGTTTGAGTGTGGTGCCACACTACTACGTGATCCAACCCAGAAAACGCCCAGGATCTGGCCAACAAGGGTGCGAAGAATGCGAAAGTATGAGATGGATGATGGCAAATACCAGAACTAACCCTGACCTAACCGGTGTTATCCTCTGAAATATAGATTGCATCCAGGTTTAAGTCACTGTTTGAGTGTGGTGCCACATTACTACGTGATCCAACCCAGAAAACGCCCAGTATCTGGCCAACAAGTATGCGAAAAATGCGAAAGTATGAGCCGGATGATGGCAAATACCAGACCTAACCCTGACCTAACCGGTGTTATCCTCTGAAATATAGATTGCATCCAGGTTTAAGTCACTGTTTAAGTGTGGTGCCACATTACTACGTGATCCAACCCAGAAAACGCCCAGGATCTGGCCAACAAGGGTGCGAAAAATGCGAAAGTATGAGCTGGATGATGGCAAATACCAGACCTAACCCTGATCTAACCGGTGTTATCCTCTGAAATATAGATTGCATCCAGGATTACTTCACTGCTTCAGTGCGGTACCACACTACTACCTGATACAACCCAGAAAACGCCCAGGATCTGGCCAACAAGTATGCGAAAAATGCGAAAGTATGAGCCGCATGGTGGCAAATACCAGACCTAACCCTGACCTAACCGGTGTTACCCTCTAATATATAGATCGAATCCAGGATGATCTCACTGTTTCAGTGTGGTACCACATTACTACGTGCTCCAAACCAGAAAACGCCCAGGATCTGGCCACCAAGTATGCGAAAAATGCGAAAGTATGAGCCGGATGATGGCAAATACCAGACCTAACCCAAACCTAACCGGTGTTATCCTCTAAAATATAGATTGAATCCTGGTTTAACCCACTGTTTCAGTGTGGTACCACATTAGTGCGTGATACAACCCAGAAAACGCCCAGGATCAGGCCAACAAGTAGGTGAAAAAGGCGAAAGTATGAGCCAGATAAAGGCAAATACCAGACCTAACCCTGACCTTACCGGTGTTATCCTCCAAAATATAGATTGCATCCAGGTTTAACTCACTGTTTGAGTGTGGTGCCACACTACTACGTGATTCAACCCAGAAAACGCCCTGGATCTGGCCAACAAGTATGCGAAAAATGCGAAAGTATGAGCCAGATGATGGCAAATACCAGACCTAACCCGGACCTAGCCGGTGTTATCCTCTAAAATATAGATTGAATCCAGGTTTAACTGAATGTTTGAGAGTGGCTCCACATTACTACGTGACCCAAACCAGAAAACGCCCAGGATCTGGCCAACAAGTATGCGAAAAGTGCGAGAGTATGAGACAGATGATGGCAAATACCAGACCTAACCCTGACCTAACCGGTGTTATCCTCTAAAATATAGATTGTATCCAGGTTTAACTCGCTGTTTCAGACTGGTTCTACATTCCTACGTGATCCAAACCAGAAAACGCCCAGGATCTGGCTAACAAGTATGCGAAAAATGCGAAAGTATGAGCCACATGATGGCAAATACCAGACCTAAGCCTGACCTAACCGGTGTTATCCTCTAAAATATAGATTGTATCCAGGTTTAGCTCACTGTTGCAGTGTGGAACCACATTACCACCTGATCCAAACCAGAAAACGCCCAGGATCTGGCCAATAAGTATGCGAAAAATGCGAAACTATGAGCCAGATGATGGCAAATACCAGACCTAACCCGGACCTAGCCGGTGTTATCCTCTAAAATATAGATTGAATCCAGGTTTAACTCACTGTTTCAGACTGGTTCTACATTCCTACGTGACCCAAACCAGAAAACGCCCAGGATCTGGCCAATAAGTATGCGAAAAATGCGAAACTATGAGCCAGATGATGGCAAATACCAGACCTAACCCGGACCTAGCCGGTGTTATCCTCTAAAATATAGATTGAATCCAGGATTACTTCACTGCTTCAGTGCGGTACCACACTACTACCTGATACAACCCAGAAAACGCCCAGGATCTGGCCAACAAGTATGCGAAAAATGCGAAAGTATGAGCCGGATGATGGCAAATACCAGACCTAACCCAAACCTAACCGGTGTTATCCTCTATAATATAGATTGAATCCTGGTTTAACCCACTGTTTCATTGTGGTACCACATTACTACGTGATCCAAACCAGAAAACGCCCAGAATCAGGCCAACAGGTAGGTGAAAAAGGCGAAAGTATGAGCCAGATAAAGGCAAATACCAGACCTAACCCTGACCTAACCGGTGTAATCCTCCAAAATATAGATTGAATCCAGGTTTAACTCAATGTTTGAGAGTGGCTCCACATTACTACCTGACCCAAACCAGAAAACGCCCAGGATCTGGCCAACAAGTATACGAAAAATGCGAAAGTATGAGCTGGATGATGGCAAATACCAGACCTAACCCTGACCTAACCGGTGTTATCCTCTGAAATATAGATTGCATCCAGGTTTAACTCACTGTTTGAGTGTGGTGCCACACTACTACGTGATCCAACCCAGAAAACGCCCTGGATCTGGCCAACAAGTATGCGAAAAATGCGAAAGTATGAGCCAGATGATGGCAAATACCAGACCTAACCCGGACCTAGCCGGTGTTATCCTCTAAAATATAGATTGAATCCAGGTTTAACTCACTGTTTGAGTGTGGTGCCACATTACTGCGTGATCCGGCCCAGAATACGCCCAGGATCTGGCCAACAAGTATGCGAACAATTCGAATGTATGAGCCAGATGATGGCAAATACCAGACCTAACCCTGACCTAACCGGTGTTATCCTCTAAAATATAGATTGTATCCAGGTTTAACTCACTGTTTCAGACTGGTTCTACATTCCTACGTGATCCAAACCAGAAAACGCCCAGGATCTGGCTAACAAGTATGCGAAAAATGCGATAGTATGAGCCACATGATGGCAAATACCAGACCTAACCCGGACCTAGCCGGTGTTATCCTCTAAAATATAGATTGAATCCAGGTTTAACTCACTGTTTGAGTGTGGTGCCACATTACTACGTGATCCGACCCAGAATACGCCCAGGATCTGGCCAACAAGTATGCGAACAATTCGAATATATGAGCCAGATGATGGCAAATACCAGACCTAACCCAAACCTAACCGGTGTTATCCTCTAAAATATAGATTGAATCCTGGTTTAACCCACTGTTTCAGTGTGGTACCACATTACTACGAGATACAACCCAGAAAACGCCCAGGATCAGGCCAACAAGTAGGTGAAAAAGGCGAAAGTATGAGCCAGATGATGGCAAATACCAGACCTAACCCGGACCTAGCCGGTGTTATCCTCTAAAATATAGATTGAATCCAGGTTTAACTCACTGTTTGAGTGTGGTGCCACATTACTACGTGATCCGACCCAGAATACGCCCAGGATCTGGCCAACAAGTATGCGAACAATTCGAATATTTGAGCCAGATGATGGCAAATACCAGACCTAACCCAAACCTAACCGGTGTTATCCTCTAAAATATAGATTGTATCCAGGTTTAGCTCACTGTTGCAGTGTGGAACCACATTACCACGTGATCCGACCCAGAATACGCCCAGGATCTGGCCAACAAGTATGCGAACAATTCGAATATATGAGCCAGATGATGGCAAATACCAGACCTAACCCTGACCTAACCGGTGTTATCCTCTAAAATATAGATTGAATCCAGGTTTAACTCACAGTTTCAGACTGGTTCTACATTCCTACGTGATCCAAACCAGAAAACGCCCAGGATCTGGCCAACAAGTATGCGAAAACTGCGAAAGTATGAGCCAGATTATGGCAAATTCCAGACCTAACCCTGACCTAACCGGTGTTACCCTCTAATATATAGATTGAATCCAGGATTAACTCACTGTTTGAGTGTGGTGCCACATTACTACGTGATCCAAACCAGAAAACGCCCAGGATCTGGCCAATAAGTATGCGAAAAATGCGAAACTATGAGCCAGATGATGGCAAATACCAGACCTAACCCGGACCTAGCCGGTGTTATCCTCTAAAATATAGATTGAATCCAGGTTTAACTCACTGTTTGAGTGTGGTGCCACATTACTACGTGATCCGACCCAGAATACGCCCAGGATCTGGCCAACAAGTATGCGAACAATTCGAATATATGAGCCAGATGATGGCAAATACCAGACCTAACCCAGACCTAACCCAGACCTAACCCAAAGCTAACCGGTGTTACCCTCTAATATATAGATCGATTCCAGGATTACTTCACTCTTTCAGTGCGGTACCACACTACTACCTGATCCAACCCAGAAAAAGCCCAGGATCTGGCCAACAAGTATGCGAAAAATGCGAAAGTATGAGCCGGATGATGGCAAATACCAGACCTAACCCTGACCTAGCCGGTGTTATCCTCTAATATATAGATCGAATACAGGATTACTTCACTCTTTGAGTGCGGTACCACACTACTACCTGATCCAACCCAGAAAACGCCCTGGATCTGGCCAACAAGTATGCGAAAAATGCGAAAGTATGAGCCGGATGATGGCAAATACCAGACCTAACCCAAATCTAACCGGTGTTATCCTCTAAAATATAGATTGAATCCTGGTTTAGCCCACTGTTTCAGTGTGGTACCACATTACTACGAGATACAACCCAGAAAACGCCCAGGATCAGGCCAACAAGTAGGTGAAAAAGGCGAAAGTATGAGCCAGATAAAGGCAAATACCAGACCTAACCCTGACCTAACCGGTGTAATCCTCCAAAATATAGATGGCATCCAGGATTACTTCACTGCTTCAGTGCGGTACCACACTACTACCTGATACAACCCGGAAAACGCCCAGGATCTGGCCAACAAGTATGCGAAAAATGCGAAAGTATGAGCCGCATGATGGCAAATACCAGACCTAACCCTGACCTAACCGGTGTTACCCTCTAATATATAGATCGAATCCAGGATGATCTCACTGTTTCAGTGTGGTACCACATTACTACGTGCTCCAAACCAGAAAACGCCCAGGATCTGGCCAACAAGTATGCGAAAAATGCGAAAGTATGAGCCGGATGATGGCAAATACCAGACCTAACCCAAACCTAACCGGTGTTATCCTCTAAAATATAGATTGAATCCTGGTTTAACCCACTGTTTCAGTGTGGTACCACATTAGTACGTGATACAACCCAGAAAACGCCCAGGATCAGGCCAACAAGTAGGTGAAAAAGGCGAAAGTATGAGCCAGATAAAGGCAAATACCAGACCTAACCCTGACCTAACCGGTGTTATCCTCCAAAATATAGATTGCATCCAGGTTTAACTCACTGTTTGAGTGTGGTGCCACACTACTACGTGATCCAACCCAGAAAACGCCCTGGATCTGGCCAACAAGTATGCGAAAAATGCGAAAGTATGAGCCAGATGATGGCAAATACCAGACCTAACCCGGACCTAGCCGGTGTTATCCTCTAAAATATAGATTGAATCCAGGTTTAACTCACTGTTTGAGTGTGGTGCCACATTACTACGTGATCCGACCCAGAATACGCCCAGGATCTGGCCAACAAGTATGCGAACAATTCGAATATATGAGCCAGATGATGGCAAATACCAGACCTAACCCAGACCTAACCGGTGTTATGCTCTAAAATATAGATTGAATCCAGGTTTAACTCACTGTTTCAGACTGGTTCTACATTCCTACGTGATCCAAACCAGAAAACGCCCAGGATCTGGCCAACAAGTATGCGAAAACTGCGAAAGTATGAGGTAGACGATGGCAATCACCAGAGCTAACCCTGACCTAACCGGTGTTATCCTCTGAAATATAGATTGAATCCAGGTTCAACTCACTGTTTGAGTGTGGTGCCACATTACTACGTGATCCAACCCAGAAAACGCCCAGTATCTGGCCAACAAGTAGGTGAAAAATGCAATAGTGTGAGACAGATGATGGCAAATACCAGACCCAACCCTGACCTAACCGGTGTTATCGTCCAAAATATACGTTGAATCCAGGATTAACTCACTGTTTCAGTGCGGCACGACACTACTACCTGATCCAACCCAGAAAACGCCCAGGATCTGGCCAAGAAGTATGCCAAAAATGCGAAAATATGAGCCAGATTATGGCAAATTCCAGACCTAACCCTGACCTAACCGGTGTTATCCTCTAATATATAGATCGAATCCAGGATTACTTCACTCTTTCAGTGCGGTACCACACTACTACCTGATCCAACCCAGAAAACGCCCAGGATCTGGCCAACAAGTATGCGAAAAATGCGAAAGTATGAGCCGGATGATGGCAAATACCAGACCTAACCCTGACCTAACCGGTGTTATCCTCTAATATATAGATCGAATCCAGGATTACTTCACTCTTTCAGTGCGGTACCACACTACTACCTGATCCAACCCAGAAAACGCCCAGGATCTGGCCAACAAGTATACGAAAAATGCGAAAGTATGAGCCGGATGATGGCAAATACCAGACCTAACCCTGACCTAACCGGTGTTATCCCCTAATATATAGATCGAATCCAGGATTACTTCACTCTTTCAGTGCGGTACCACACTACTACCTGATCCAACCCAGAAAACGCCCAGGATCTGGTCAACAAGTATGCGAAAAATGAGAAAGTATGAGCCGGATGATGGCAAATACCAGACCTAACCCAAACCTAACCGGTGTTATCCTCTGAAATATAGATTGAATCCTGGTTTAACCCACTGTTTCAGTGTGGTACCACATTACTACGTGACCCAAACCAGAAAACGCCCAGGATCTGGCCAACAAGGGTGCGAAAAATGCGAAAGTATGAGCCAGATTATGGCAAATTCCAGACCTAACCCGGACCTAGCCGGTGTTATCCTCTAAAATATAGATTGTATCCAGGTTTAACTCACTGTTTGAGTGTGGTGCCACATTACTGCGTGATCCGGCCCAGAATACGCCCAGGATCTGGCCAACAAGTATGCGAACAATTCGAATATATGAGCCAGATGATGGCAAATACCAGACCTAACCCAAACCTAACCGGTGTTATCCTCTAAAATATAGATTGAATCCTGGTTTAACCCACTGTTTCAGTGTGGCACCACATTACTACGAGATACAACCCAGAAAACGCCCAGGATCAGGCCAACAAGTAGGTGAAAAAGGCGAAAGTATGAGCCAGATGATGGCAAATACCAGACCTAACCCGGACCTAGCCGGTGTTATCCTCTAAAATATAGATTGAATCCAGGTTTAACTCACTGTTTGAGTGTGGTGCCACATTACTACGTGATCCGACCCAGAATACGCCCAGGATCTGGCCAACAGGTATGCGAACAATTCGAATATTTGAGCCAGATGATGGCAAATACCAGACCTAACCCAAACCTAACCGGTGTTATCCTCTAAAATATAGATTGTATCCAGGTTTAGCTCACTGTTGCAGTGTGGAACCACATTACCACGTGATCCGACCCAGAATACGCCCAGGATCTGGCCAACAAGTATGCGAACAATTCGAATATATGAGCCAGATGATGGCAAATACCACACCTAACCCTGACCTAACCGGTGTTATCCTCTAAAATATAGATTGAATCCAGGTTTAACTCACAGTTTCAGACTGGTTCTACATTCCTACGTGATCCAAACCAGAAAACGCCCAGGATCTGGCCAACAAGTATGCGAAAACTGCGAAAGTATGAGCCAGATTATGGCAAATTCCAGACCTAACCCTGACCTAACCGGTGTTACCCTCTAATATATAGATTGAATCCAGGATTAACTCACTGTTTGAGTGTGGTGCCACATTACTACGTGATCCAAACCAGAAAACGCCCAGGATCTGGCCAACAAGTATGCGAACAATTCGAATATATGAGCCAGATGATGGCAAATACCAGACCTAACCCAGACCTAACCCAGACCTAACCCAAAGCTAACCGGTGTTACCCTCTAATATATAGATCGATTCCAGGATTACTTCACTCTTTCAGTGCGGTACCACACTACTACCTGATCCAACCCAGAAAACGCCCAGGATCTGGCCAACAAGTATGCGAAAAATGCGAAAGTATGAGCCGGATGATGGCAAATACCAGACCTAACCCTGACCTAGCCGGTGTTATCCTCTAATATATAGATCGAATACAGGATTACTTCACTCTTTGAGTGCGGTACCACACTACTACCTGATCCAACCCAGAAAACGCCCAGGATCTGGCCAACAAGTATGCGAAAAATGCGAAAGTATGAGCCGGATGATGGCAAATACCAGACCTAACCCAAACCTAACCGGTGTTATCCTCTAAAATATAGATTGAATCCTGGTTTAGCCCACTGTTTCAGTGTGGTACCACATTACTACGAGATACAACCCAGAAAACGCCCAGGATCAGGCCAACAAGTAGGTGAAAAAGGCGAAAGTATGAGCCAGATAAAGGCAAATACCAGACCTAACCCTGACCTAACCGGTGTAATCCTCCAAAATATAGATGGCATCCAGGATTACTTCACTGCTTCAGTGCGGTACCACACTACTACCTGATACAACCCGGAAAACGCCCAGGATCTGGCCAACAAGTATGCGAAGAATGCGAAAGTATGAGCCGCATGATGGCAAATACCAGACCTAACCCTGACCTAACCGGTGTTACCCTCTAATATATAGATCGAATCCAGGATGATCTCACTGTTTCAGTGTGGTACCACATTACTACGTGCTCCAAACCAGAAAACGCCCAGGATCTGGCCAACAAGTATGCGAAAAATGCGAAAGTATGAGCCGGATGATGGCAAATACCAGACCTAACCCAAACCTAACCGGTGTTATCCTCTAAAATATAGATTGAATCCTGGTTTAACCCACTGTTTCAGTGTGGTACCACATTAGTACGTGATACAACCCAGAAAACGCCCAGGATCAGGCCAACAAGTAGGTGAAAAAGGCGAAAGTATGAGCCAGATAAAGGCAAATACCAGACCTAACCCTGACCTAACCGGTGTTATCCTCCAAAATATAGATTGCATCCAGGTTTAACTCACTGTTTGAGTGTGGTGCCACACTACTACGTGATCCAACCCAGAAAACGCCCTGGATCTGGCCAACAAGTATGCGAAAAATGCGAAAGTATGAGCCAGATGATGGCAAATACCAGACCTAACCCGGACCTAGCCGGTGTTATCCTCTAAAATATAGATTGAATCCAGGTTTAACTCACTGTTGCAGTGTGGAACCACATTACCACGTGATCCGACCCAGAATACGCCCAGGATCTGGCCAACAAGTATGCGAACAATTCGAATATATGAGCCAGATGATGGCAAATACCAGACCTAACCCAAACCTAACCGGTGTTATCCTCTAAAATATAGATTGTATCCAGGTTTAGCTCACTGTTGCAGTGTGGAACCACATTACCACGTGATCCGACCCAGAATACGCCCAGGATCTGGCCAACAAGTATGCGAACAATTCGAATATATGAGCCAGATGATGGCAAATACCAGACCTAACCCTGACCTAACCGGTGTTATCCTCTAAAATATAGATTGAATCCAGGTTTAACTCACAGTTTCAGACTGGTTCTACATTCCTACGTGATCCAAACCAGAAAACGCCCAGGATCTGGCCAACAAGTATGCGAAAACTGCGAAAGTATGAGCCAGATTATGGCAAATTCCAGACCTAACCCTGACCTAGCCGGTGTTACCCTCTAATATATAGATTGAATCCAGGATTAACTCACTGTTTGAGTGTGGTGCCACATTACTATGTGATCCAAACCAGAAATCGCCCAGGATCTGGCCAATAAGTATGCGAAAAATGCGAAACTATGAGCCAGATGATGGCAAATACCAGACCTAACCCGGACCTAGCCGGTGTTATCCTCTAAAATATAGATTGAATCCAGGTTTAACTCACTGTTTGAGTGTGGTGCCACATTACTACGTGATCCGACCCAGAATACGCCCAGGATCTGGCCAACAAGTATGCGAACAATTCGAATATATGAGCCAGATGATGGCAAATACCAG
Organism: Colletes latitarsis; assembly: GCF_051014445.1. Lineage (NCBI taxonomy): Eukaryota > Metazoa > Arthropoda > Insecta > Hymenoptera > Colletidae > Colletes > Colletes latitarsis. The sequence continues at coordinate 28,673,443 of NC_135145.1, forward strand.
ACCTAACCCAGACCTAACCCAGACCTAACCCAAAGCTAACCGGTGTTACCCTCTAATATATAGATCGATTCCAGGATTACTTCACTCTTTCAGTGCGGTACCACACTACTACCTGATCCAACCTAGAAAACGCCCAGGATCTGGCCAACAAGTATGCGAAAAATGCGAAAGTATGAGCCGGATGATGGCAAATACCAGACCTAACCCTGACCTAGCCGGTGTTATCCTCTAATATATAGATCGAATACAGGATTACTTCACTCTTTGAGTGCGGTACCACACTACTACCTGATCCAACCCAGAAAACGCCCAGGATCTGGCCAACAAGTATGCGAAAAATGCGAAAGTATGAGCCGGATGATGGCAAATACCAGACCTAACCCAAACCTAACCGGTGTTATCCTCTAAAATATAGATTGAATCCTGGTTTAACCCACTGTTTCAGTGTGGTACCATATTACTACGAGATACAACCCAGAAAACGCCCAGGATCAGGCCAACAAGTAGGTGAAAAAGGCGAAAGTATGAGCCAGATAAAGGCAAATACCAGACCTAACCCTGACCTAACCGGTGTAATCCTCCAAAATATAGATTGAATCCAGATTTAACTCAATGTTTGAGAGTGGCTCCACATTACTACGTGACCCAAACCAGAAAACGCCCAGGATCTGGCCAACAAGGGTGCGAAGAATGCGAAAGTATGAGCTGGATGATGGCAAATACCAGAGCTAACCCTGACCTAACCGGTGTTATCCTCCAAAATATAGATTGAATCCAGGTTTAACTCAATGTTTGAGAGTGGCTCCACATTACTACGTGACCCAAACCAGAAAACGCCCAGGATCTGGCCAACAAGGGTGCGAAAAATGCGAAAGTATGAGCTGGATGATGGCAAATACCAGACCTAACACTGATCTAACCGGTGTTATCCTCTGAAATATAGATGGCATCCAGGATTACTTCACTGCTTCAGTGCGGTACCACACTACTACCTGATACAACCCAGAAAACGCCCAGGATCTGGCCAACAAGTATGCGAAAAATGCGAAAGTATGAGCCGCATGATGGCAAATACCAGACCTAACCCGGACCTTGCCGGTGTTATCCTCTAAAATATAGATTGAATCCAGGTTTAACTCACTGTTTGAGTGTGGTGCCACATTACTACGTGATCCGACCCAGAAAACGCCCAGGATCTGGCCAACAAGTATGCGAAAAATGCGAAAGTATGAGCCGGATGATGGCAAATACCAGACCTAACCCTGACCTAACCGGTGTTATCCTCTAATATATAGATCGAATCCAGGATTACTTCACTCTTTCAGTGCGGTACCACACTACTACCTGATCCAACCCAGAAAACGCCCAGGATCTGGCCAACAAGTATGCGAAAAATGCGAAAGTATGAGCCGGATGATGGCAAATACCAGACCTAACCCTGACCTAACCGGTGTTATCCTCTAATATATAGATCGAATCCAGGATTACTTCACTCTTTCAGTGCGGTACCACACTACTACCTGATCCAACCCAGAAAACGCCCAGGATCTGGCCAACAAGTATGCGAAAAATGCGAAAGTATGAGCCGGATGATGGCAAATACCAGACCTAACCCAAACCTAACCGGTGTTATCCTCTAAAATATAGATTGAATCCTGGTTTAACCCACTGTTTCAGTGTGGTACCACATTACTACGTGACCCAAACCAGAAAACGCCCAGGATCTGGCCAACAAGGCTGCGAAAAATACGGAAGTATGAGCTGGATGATGGCAAATACCAGACCTAACCCTGACCTAACCGGTGTTATCCTCTGAAATATAGATCGCATCCAGGTTTAAGTCACTGTTTGAGTGTGGTGCCACATTACTACGTGATCCAACCCAGAAAACGCCCAGGATCACGCCAACAAGTAGGTGAAAAAGGCGAAAGTATGAGCCAGATAAAGGCAAATACCAGAACTAACCCTGACCTAACCGGTGTTATCCTCCAAAATATAGATTGAATCCAGGTTTAACTCAATGTTTGAGAGTGGCTCCACATTACTACGTGACCCAAACCAGAAAACGCCCAGGATCTGGCCAACAAGGGTGCGAAAAATGCGGAAGTATGAGCTGGATGATGGCAAATACCAGACCTAACCATGATCTAACCGGTGTTATCCTCTGAAATATAGATTGCATCCAGGTTTAACTCACTGTTTGAGTGTGGTGCCACATTACTACGTGATCCAACCCAGAAAACGCCCAGTATCTGGCCAACAAGTAGGTGAAAAATGCGAAAGTATGAGACAGATGATGGCAAATACCAGACCTAACCCTGACCTAACCGGTGTTATCCTCTAAAATATAGATTGAATCCAGGATTACTTCACTGCTTCAGTGCGGTACCACACTACTACCTGATACAACCCAGAAAACGCCCAGGATCTGGCCAACAAGTATGCGAAAAATGCGAAAGTATGAGCCGGATGATGGCACATACCAGACCTAACCCAAACCTAACCGGTGTTATCCTCCAAAATATAGATTGAATCCAGGTTTAACTCAATGTTTGAGAGTGGCTCCACATTACTACCTGACCCAAACCAGAAAACGCCCAGGATCAGGCCAACAAGTATACGAAAAATGCGAAAGTATGAGCTGGATGATGGCAAATACCAGACCTAACCCAGACCTAACCCAGACCTAACCCAAAGCTAACCGGTGTTACCCTCTAATAGATAGATCGATTCCAGGATTACTTCACTCTTTCAGTGCGGTACCACACTACTACCTGATCCAACCCAGAAAACGCCCAGGATCTGGCCAACAAGTATGCGAAAAATGCGAAAGTATGAGCCGGATGATGGCAAATACCAGACCTAACCCAAACCTAACCGGTGTTATCCTCTAAAATATAGATTGAATCCTGGTTTAACCCACTGTTTCAGTGTGGTACCATATTACTACGAGATACAACCCAGAAAACGCCCAGGATCAGGCCAACAAGTAGGTGAAAAAGGCGAAAGTATGAGCCAGATAAAGGCAAATACCAGACCTAACCCTGACCTAACCGGTGTAATCCTCCAAAATATAGATTGAATCCAGATTTAACTCAATGTTTGAGAGTGGCTCCACATTACTACGTGACCCAAACCAGAAAACGCCCAGGATATGGCCAACAAGGGTGCGAAGAATGCGAAAGTATGAGCTGGATGATGGCAAATACCAGACCTAACCCTGACCTAACCGGTGTTATCCTCCAAAATATAGATTGAATCCAGGTTTAACTCAATGTTTGAGAGTGGCTCCACATTACTACGTGACCCAAACCAGAAAACGCCCAGGATCTGGCCAACAAGGGTGCGAAAAATGCGAAAGTATGAGCTGGATGATGGCAAATACCAGACCTAACACTGATCTAACCGGTGTTATCCTCTGAAATATAGATGGCATCCAGGATTACTTCACTGCTTCAGTGCGGTACCACACTACTACCTGATACAACCCAGAAAACGCCCAGGATCTGGCCAACAAGTATGCGAAAAATGCGAAAGTATGAGCCGCATGATGGCAAATACCAGACCTAACCCTGACCTAACCGGTGTTACCCTCTAATATATAGATCGAATCCAGGATGATCTCACTGTTTCAGTGTGGTACCACATTACTACGTGCTCCAAACCAGAAAACGCCCAGGATCTGGCCAACAAGTATGCGAAAAATGCGAAAGTATGAGCCGGATGATGGCAAATACCAGACCTAACCCAAACCTAACCGGTGTTATCCTCTAAAATATAGATTGAAACCTGGTTTAACCCACTGTTTCAGTGTGGTACCACATTAGTACGTGATACAACCCAGAAAACGCCCAGGATCAGGCCAACAAGTAGTTGAAAAAGGCGAAAGTATGAGCCAGATAAAGGCAAATACCAGACCTAACCCTGACCTAACCGGTGTTATCCTCCAAAATATAGATTGCATCCAGGTTTAACTCACTGTTTGGGTGTGGTGCCACACTACTACGTGATCCAACCCAGAAAACGCCCTGGATCTGGCCAACAAGTATGCGAAAAATGCGAAAGTATGAGCCAGATGATGGCAAATACCAGACCTAACCCGGACCTAGCCGGTGTTATCCTCTAAAATATAGATTGAATCCAGGTTTAACTGAATGTTTGAGAGTGGCTCCACATTACTACGTGACCCAAACCAGAAAACGCCCAGGATCTGGCCAACAAGTATGCGAAAACTGCGAAAGTATGAGCCACATGATGGCAAATACCAGACCTAACCCTGACCTAACCGGTGTTATCCTCTAAAATATAGATTGTATCCAGGTTTAGCTCACTGTTGCAGTGTGGAACCACATTACCACGTGATCCAAACCAGAAAACGCCCAGGATCTGGCCAATAAGTATGCGAAAAATGCGAAAGTATGAGCCAGATGATGGCAAATACCAGACCTAACCCGGACCTTGCCGGTGTTATCCTCTAAAATATAGATTGAATCCAGGTTTAACTCACTGTTTGAGTGTGGTGCCACATTACTACGTGATCCGACCCAGAATACGCCCAGGATCTGGCCAACAAGTATGCGAACAATTCGAATATATGAGCCAGATGATGGCAAATACCAGACCTAACCCAGACCTAACCGGTGTTATCCTCTAAAATATAGATTGAATCCAGGTTTAACTCAATGTTTGAGAGTGGCTCCACCTTACTACGTGACCCAAACCAGAAAACGCCCAGGATCTGGCCAACAAGGGTGCGAAAAATGCGAAAGTATGAGGTAGACGATGGCAATCACCAGAGCTAACCCTGACCTAACCGGTGTTATCCTCTGAAATATAGATTGAATCCAGGTTCAACTCACGGTTTGAGTGTGGTGCCACATTACTACGTGATCCAACCCAGAAAACGCCCAGTATCTGGCCAACAAGTAGGTGAAAAATGCAATAGTGTGAGACAGATGATGGCAAATACCAGACCCAACCCTGACCTAACCGGTGTTATCCTCTAAAATATACGTTGAAACCAGGATTAACTCACTGTTTCAGTGCGACACCACACTACTACCTGATCCAACCCAGAAAACGCCCAGGATCTGGCCAAGAAGTATGCCAAAAATGCGAAAATATGAGCCAGATTATGGCAAATTCCAGACCTAACCCTGACCTAACCGGTGTTATCCTCTAATATATAGATCGAATCCAGGATTACATCACTCTTTCAGTGCGGTACCACACTACTACCTGATCCAACCCAGAAAACGCCCAGGATCTGGCCAACAAGTATGCGAAAAATGCGAAAGTATGAGCCGGATGATGGCAAATACCAGACCTAACCCTGACCTAACCGGTGTTATCCTCTAATATATAGATCGAATCCAGGATTACTTCACTCTTTCAGTGCGGTACCACACTACTACCTGATCCAACCCAGAAAACGCCCAGGATCTGGCCAACAAGTATGCGAAAAATGCGAAAGTATGAGCCGGATGATGGCAAATACCAGACCTAACCCTGACCTAACCGGTGTTATCCTCTAATATATAGATCGAATCCAGGATTACTTCACTCTTTCAGTGCGGTACCACACTACTACCTGATCCAACCCAGAAAACGCCCAGGATCTGGCCAACAAGTATGCGAAAAATGCGAAAGTATGAGCCGGATGATGGCAAATACCAGACCTAACCCAAACCTAACCGGTGTTATCCTCTAAAATATAGATTGAATCCTGGTTTAACCCACTGTTTCAGTGTGGTACCACATTACTACGTGACCCAAACCAGAAAACGCCCAGGATCTGGCCAACAAGGCTGCGAAAAATACGGAAGTATGAGCTGGATGATGGCAAATACCAGACCTAACCCTGACCTAACCGGTGTTATCCTCTGAAATATAGATTGCATCCAGGTTTAAGTCACTGTTTGAGTGTGGTGCCACATTACTACGTGATCCAACCCAGAAAACGCCCAGTATCTGGCCAACAAGTATGCGAAAAATGCGAAAGTATGAGCCGGATGATGGCAAATACCAGACCTAACCCTGACCTAACCGGTGTAATCCTGCAAAATATAGATTGAATCCAGATTTAGCTCAATGTTTGAGAGTGGCTCCACATTACTACGTGACCCAAACCAGAAAACGCCCAGGATCTGGCCAACAAGGGTGCGAAGAATGCGAAAGTATGAGCTGGATGATGGCAAATACCAGACCTAACCCTGACCTAACCGGTGTTATCCTCTGAAATATAGATTGCATCCAGGTTTAAGTCACTGTTTGAGTGTGGTGCCTCATTACTACGTGATCCAACCCAGAAAACGCCCAGTATCTGGCCAACAAGTATGCGAAAAATGCGAAAGTATGAGCCGGATGATGGCAAATACCAGACCTAACCCTGACCTAACCGGTGTTATCCTCTAATATATAGATCGAATCCATGATTACTTCACTCTTTCAGTGCGGTACCACACTACTACCTGATCCAACCCAGAAAACGCCCAGGATCTGGCCAACAAGTATGCGAAAAATGCGAAAGTATGAGCCGGATGATGGCAAATACCTGACCTAACCCAAACCTAACCGGTGTTATCCTCTAAAGTATAGATTGAATCCTGGTTTAACCCACTGTTTCAGTGTGGTACCACATTACTACGTGATACAACCCAGAAAACGCCCAGGATCACGCCAACAAGTAGGTGAAAAAGGCGAAAGTATGAGCCAGATAAAGGCAAATACCGGAACTAACCCTGACCTAACCGGTGTTATCCTCCAAAATATAGATTGAATCCAGGTTTAACTCAATGTTTGAGAGTGGCTCCACATTACTACGTGACCCAAACCAGAAAACGCCCAGGATCTGGCCAACAAGGGTGCGAAAAATGCGGAAGTATGAGCTGGATGATGGCAAATACCAGACCTAACCATGATCTAACCGGTGTTATCCTCTGAAATATAGATTGCATCCAGGTTTAACTCACTGTTTGAGTGTGGTGCCACATTACTACGTGATCCAACCCAGAAAACGCCCAGTATCTGGCCAACAAGTAGGTGAAAAATGCGAAAGTATGAGACAGATGATGGCAAATACCAGACCTAACCCTGACCTAACCGGTGTTATCCTCTAAAATATAGATTGAATCCAGGATTACTTCACTGCTTCAGTGCGGTACCACACTACTACCTGATACAACCCAGAAAACGCCCAGGATCTGGCCAACAAGTATGCGAAAAATGCGAAAGTATGAGCCGGAAGATGGCACATACCAGACCTAACCCAAACCTAACCGGTGTTATCCTCCAAAATATAGATTGAATCCAGGTTTAACTCAATGTTTGAGAGTGGCTCCACATTACTACCTGACCCAAACCAGAAAACGCCCAGGATCAGGCCAACAAGTATACGAAAAATGCGAAAGTATGAGCCGGATGATGGCAAATACCTGACCTAACCCAAACCTAACCGGTGTTATCCTCTAAAATATAGATTGAATCCTGGTTTAACCCACTGTTTCAGTGTGGTACCACATTACTACGTGATACAACCCAGAAAACGCCCAGGATCACGCCAACAAGTAGGTGAAAAAGGCGAAAGTATACCCGGACCTAGCCGGTGTTATCCTCTAAAATATAGATTGAATCCAGGTTTAACTCACTGTTTGAGTGTGGTGCCACATTACTACGTGATCCGACCCAGAATACGCCCAGGATCTGGCCAACAAGTATGCGAACAATTCGAATATATGAGACAGATGATGGCAAATGCCAGACCTAACCCTGACCTAACCGGTGTTATCCTCTAAAATATAGATTGAATCCAGGTTTAGCTCACTGTTTCAGAGTGGTTCTACATTACTACGTGATCCAAACCAGAAAACGCCCAGGATCTGGCCAACAAGTATGCGAAAAATGCGAAAGAATGAGGTAGACGATGGCAATCACCAGAGCTAACCCTGACCTAACCGGTGTTATCCTCTGAAATATAGATTGAATCCAGGTTCAACTCACTGTTTGAGTGTGGTGCCACATTACTACGTGATCCAACCCAGAAAACGCCCAGTATCTGGCTAACAAGTAGGTGAAAAATGCAATAGTGTGAGACAGATGATGGCAAATACCAGACCCATCCCTGACCTAACCGGTGTTATCCTCTAAAATATACGTTGAATCCAGGATTAACTCACTGTTTCAGTGCGGTACCACACTACTACCTGATCCAACCCAGAAAACGCCCAGGATCTGGCCAAGAAGTATGCCAAAAATGCGAAAATATGAGCCAGATTATGGCAAATTCCAGACCTAACCCTGACCTAGCCGGTGTTATCCTCTAATATATAGATCGAATCCAGGATTACCTCACTCTTTCAGTGCGGTACCACACTACTACCTGATCCAACCCAGAAAACGCCCAGGATCAGGCCAACAAGTATGCCAAAAATGCGGAAGTATGAGCCGGATGATGGCAAATACCAGACCTAACCCTGACCTAACCGGTGTTATCCTCTAATATATAGATCGAATCCAGGATTACTTCACCCTTTCAGTGCGGTACCACACTACTACCTGATCCAACCCAGAAAACGCCCAGGATCTGGCCAACAAGTATGCGAAAAATGCGAAAGTATGAGCCGGATGATGGCAAATACCAGACCTAACCCAAACCTAACCGGTGTTATCCTCTAAAATATAGATTGAATCCTGTTTAACCCACTGTTTCAGTGTGGTACCACATTACTACGTGATCCAACCCAGAAAACGCCCAGTATCTGGCCAACAAGTATGCGAAAAATGCGAAAGTATGAGCCGGATGATGGCAAATACCAGACCTAACCCTGACCTAACCGGTCTAATCCTCCAAAATATAGATTGAATCCAGATTTAACTCAATGTTTGAGAGTGGCTCCACATTACTACCTGATCCAACCCAGAAAACGCCCAGGATCTGGCCAACAAGTATGCGAAAAATGCGAAAGTATGAGCCGGATGATGGCAAATACCAGACCTAACCCAAACCTAACCGGTGTTATCCTCTAAAATATAGATTGAATCCTGTTTAACCCACTGTTTCAGTGTGGTACCACATTACTACGTGATCCAACCCAGAAAACGCCCAGTATCTGGCCAACAAGTATGCGAAAAATGCGAAAGTATGAGCCGGATGATGGCAAATACCTGACCTAACCCTGACCTAACCGGTGTTTTCCTCTGAAATATAGATTGCATCCAGGTTTAACTCACTGTTTGAGTGTGGTGCCACACTACTACGTGATCCAACCCAGAAAACGCCCTGGATCAGGCCAACAAGTAGGTGAAAAAGGCGAAAGTATGAGCCAGATAAAAGCAAATACCAGACCTAACCCTGACCTAACCGGTGATATCCTCCAAAATATAGATTGAATCCAGGTTTAACTCAATGTTTGAGAGTGGCTCCACATTACTACCTGACCCAAACCAGAAAACGCCCAGGATCTGGCCAACAAGTATACGAAAAATGCGAAAGTATGAGCTGGATGATGGCAAATACCAGACCTAACCCTGACCTAACCGGTGTTTTCCTCTGAAATATAGATTGCATCCAGGTTTAACTCACTGTTTGAGTGTGGTGCCACACTACTACGTGATCCAACCCAGAAAACGCCCTGGATCTGGCCTACAAGTATGCTAAAAATGCGAAAGTATGAGCCAGATGATGGCAAATACCAGACCTAACCCGGACCTAGCCGGTGTTATCCTCTAAAATATAGATTGAATCCAGGTTTAACTCACTGTTTGAGTGTGGTGCCACATTACTACTTGATCCGGCCCAGAATACGCCCAGGATCTGGCCAACAAGTATGCCAACAATTCGAATGTTTGAGCCAGATGATGGCAAATACCAGACCTAACACTGACCTAACCGGTGTTATCCTCTAAAATATAGATTGTATCCAGGTTTAACTCACTGTTTCAGACTGGTTCTACATTCCTACGTGATCCAAACCAGAAAACGCCCAGGATCTGGCTAACAAGTATGCGAAAAATGCGAAAGTATGAGCCACATGATGGCAAATACCAGACCTAACCCTGACCTAACCGGTGTTATCCTCTAAAATATAGATTGTATCCAGGTTTAGCTCACTGTTGCAGTGTGGAACCACATTACCACGTGATCCAAACCAGAAAACGCCCAGGATCTGGCCAGTAAGTATGCGAAAAATGCGAAACTATGAGCCAGATGATGGCAAATACCAGACCTAACCCGGACCTAGCCGGTGTTATCCTCTAAAATATAGATTGTATCCAGGTTTAACTCACTGTTGCAGTGTGGAACCACATTACTACGTGATCCAAACCAGAAAACGCCCAGGATCTGGCCAACAAGTATGCCAAAAATGCGGAAGCATGAGCCAGATGATGGCAAATACCGGGCCTAACCCAAACCTAACCGGTGTTACCCTCTAATACATAGATCGAATCCAGGATTACTTCACTGTTTCAGTGCGGTACCACACTACTACCTGATCCAAAGCACAAAACGCCCAGGGTCTGGCCAGCAAGTATGCGAAAAATGCGAAAGTATGAGCCAGATGATGGCAAATACCGGGCCTAACCCAAACCTAACCGGTGTTACCCTCTAAAATATAGATTGTATCCAGGATTAACTCACTGTTGCAGTGTGGTACCACATTACTACCTGATCCAACCCAGAAAACGCCCAGGATCAGGCCAACAAGTATGCGAAAAATGCGAAAGTATGAGCCAGATGATGGCAAATACCAGAGCTAACGCTGACCTAACCGGTGCTATCCTCTAAAATATAGATCGAATCCAGGATTAACTCACTGTTTCAGTGTGGCACCACATTACTACGTGATCCAAACCAGAATACGGCCAGGATCTGGCCAACAAGTATGCGAAATATGCGAAAGCATGAGCCAGATGATGGCAAATACCAGACCTAACCCAAACCTAACCGGTGCTACCCTCTAATATATAGATCGAATTCAGGATTACTTCACTGTTTCAGTGGGGTACCACACTACTACCTGATCCAACCCAGAAAACGCCCAGGATCTGGCCAACAAGTATGCGAGAAATGCGAAAGTATGAGCCAGATGATGGCAAATACCAGAGCTAACCCTGACCTAGCCCGTGTTATCCTCTAAAATATTGATTGAATCCAGGTTTACCTCACTGTTGCAGTGTGGCGCCACATTACTACGTGCTCCAACCCAGAAAACGCCCAGGATCAAGCCAACAAGTATGCGAAAAATGCGAAAGTATGAGCCAGATGATGGCAAATACCAGACCTAACGCTGACCTAACCGGTGTTATCCTCTAAAATATAGATTGTATCCAGGTTTAATTCACTGTTGCAGTGTGGAACCACATTACTACGTGATCCAAACCAGAAAACGCCCAGGATCTGGCCAACAAGTATGCGAAAAATGCGAAATCATGAGCCAGATGATGGCAAATACCAGACCTAACCCAAACCTAACCGGTGTTACCCTCTAATATATAGATCGAATTCAGGATTACTTCACTGATTCAGTGGGGTACCACACTACTACCTGATCCAACCCAGAAAACGCCCAGGATCTGGCCAACAAGTATGCGAAAAATGCGAAAGTATGAGCCAGATGATGGCAAATACCGGTGCTAACCCTGACCTAACCGGTGTTATCCTCTAAAATATAGATTGTATCCAGGTTTGGTACACTGTTGCAGTGTGGCACCACATTACTACGAGATCGAAACCAGAAAGCGCCCAGGATCTGGCCAACAAGTATGCGAAAATGCGAAAGTATGAGCCTGACGATTGCAAATACCAGAACTAACCCTGACCTAACCGGTGTTATCCTGTAAAATATAGATCGAATCCAGGATTACTTCACTGTTTCAGTGGGGTACCACACTACTACCTAATCCAACCCAGAAAACGCCCAGGATCTGGCTAACAAGTATGCGAAAAATGAGAAAGCATGAGCCAGATGATGGCAAATACCAGACCTAACCCAAACCTAACCGGTGTTACCCTCTAATATATAGATCGAATTCAGGATTACTTCACTGTTTCAGTGGGGTACCACACTACTACCTGATCCAACCCAGAAAAGGCCCAGGATCTGGCCAACAAGTATGCGAAAAATGCGAAAGTATGAGCCAGATGATGGCAAATACCAGAGCTTACCCTGACCTAACCGGTGTTATCCTCTAAAATATAGATTGTATCCAGGTTTGGCACACTGTTTCAGTGTGGTACCACATTACTACGTGATCCAAACCAGAATACGCCCAGAATCTGGCCAACAAGTATGCGAAAAATGCGAAAGCATGAGCCAGATGATGGCAAATACCAGACCTAACCCAAACCTAACCGGTGTTACCCTCTAATATATAGATCGAATTCAGGATTACTTCACTGTTTCAGTGCGGTACCACACTACTACCTGATCCAAAGCACAAAACGCCCAGGATCTGGCCAACAAGTATGCGAAAAATGAGAAAGCATGAGCCAGATGATGGCAAATACCAGACCTAACCCAAACCTAACCGGTGTTACCCTCTAATATATACATCGAATTCAGGATTACTTCACTGTTTCAGTGGGGTACCACACTACTACCTGATACAACCCAGAAAACGCCCAGGTTCTGACCAACAAGTATGCGAAGAATGCGAAAGTATGAGCCAGATGATGGCAAATATCAGACCTAACCCTGACCTAACCGGTGTTATCCTGTAAAATATAGATCGAATCCAGGATTAACTCACTGGTTCAGTGTGGTACCACATTACTACGTGATCCAACCCAAAAAACGCCCAGGATCTGGCCAACAAGCATGCGAGAAATGCGAAAGTATGAGCCAGATGATGGCAAATACCAGAGCTAACCCTGACCTAGCCCGTGTTATCCTCTAAAATATTGATTGAATCCAGGTTTACCTCACTGTTGCAGTGTGGTGCCACATTACTACGTGTTCCAAACCAGAAAACGCCCAGGATCTGGCCAACAAGTATGCGAAATATGCGAAAGTATGAGCCTGATGATGGCAAATACCAGACCTATCACAAACGTAACCGGTGTTACCCTCTAATATATAGATCGAATCCAGGATTACTTCACTGTTTCAGTGCGGTACCACACTACTACCTGATCCAACCCAGAAAACGCACAGGATCTGGCCAACAAGTATGCGAAAAATGCGAAAGAATGAGGCAGATGATGGCAAATACCAGACCTAAGCCTGACATAACCGGTGTTACCCACTAATATATAGATCGAATCCAGGATTAACTCACTGTTTCAGTTTGGTACCACACTACTACCTGATCCAACCCAGAAAACGCCCAGGATCAGGCCAACAAGTATGCGAAAAATGCGAAAGTATGAGCCAGATGATGGCAAATACCAGAGCTAACGCTGACCTAACCGGTGCTATCCTCTAAAATATAGATTGTATCCAGGTTTGGTACACTGTTGCAGTGTGGCACCACATTACTACGAGATCGAAACCAGAAAGCGCCCAGGATCTGGCCAACAAGTATGCGAAAATGCGAAAGTATGAGCCTGACGATTGCAAATACCAGAACTAACCCTGACCTAACCGGTGTTATCCTGTAAAATATAGATCGAATCCAGGATTACTTCACTGTTTCAGTGGGGTACCACACTACTACCTAATCCAACCCAGAAAACGCCCAGGATCTGGCTAACAAGTATGCGAAAAATGAGAAAGCATGAGCCAGATGATGGCAAATACCAGACCTAACCCAAACCTAACCGGTGTTACCCTCTAATATATAGATCGAATTCAGGATTACTTCACTGTTTCAGTGGGGTACCACACTACTACCTGATCCAACCCAGAAAAGGCCCAGGATCTGGCCAACAAGTATGCGAAAAATGCGAAAGTATGAGCCAGATGATGGCAAATACCAGAGCTTACCCTGACCTAACCGGTGTTATCCTCTAAAATATAGATTGTATCCAGGTTTGGCACACTGTTTCAGTGTGGTACCACATTACTACGTGATCCAAACCAGAATACGCCCAGAATCTGGCCAACAAGTATGCGAAAAATGCGAAAGCATGAGCCAGATGATGGCAAATACCAGACCTAACCCAAACCTAACCGGTGTTACCCTCTAATATATAGATCGAATTCAGGATTACTTCACTGTTTCAGTGCGGTACCACACTACTACCTGATCCAAAGCACAAAACGCCCAGGATCTGGCCAACAAGTATGCGAAAAATGAGAAAGCATGAGCCAGATGATGGCAAATACCAGACCTAACCCAAACCTAACCGGTGTTACCCTCTAATATATACATCGAATTCAGGATTACTTCACTGTTTCAGTGGGGTACCACACTACTACCTGATACAACCCAGAAAACGCCCAGGTTCTGACCAACAAGTATGCGAAGAATGCGAAAGTATGAGCCAGATGATGGCAAATATCAGACCTAACCCTGACCTAACCGGTGTTATCCTGTAAAATATAGATCGAATCCAGGATTAACTCACTGGTTCAGTGTGGTACCACATTACTACGTGATCCAACCCAAAAAACGCCCAGGATCTGGCCAACAAGCATGCGAGAAATGCGAAAGTATGAGCCAGATGATGGCAAATACCAGAGCTAACCCTGACCTAGCCCGTGTTATCCTCTAAAATATTGATTGAATCCAGGTTTACCTCACTGTTGCAGTGTGGTGCCACATTACTACGTGTTCCAAACCAGAAAACGCCCAGGATCTGGCCAACAAGTATGCGAAATATGCGAAAGTATGAGCCTGATGATGGCAAATACCAGACCTATCACAAACGTAACCGGTGTTACCCTCTAATATATAGATCGAATCCAGGATTACTTCACTGTTTCAGTGCGGTACCACACTACTACCTGATCCAACCCAGAAAACGCACAGGATCTGGCCAACAAGTATGCGAAAAATGCGAAAGAATGAGGCAGATGATGGCAAATACCAGACCTAAGCCTGACATAACCGGTGTTACCCACTAATATATAGATCGAATCCAGGATTAACTCACTGTTTCAGTTTGGTACCACACTACTACCTGATCCAACCCAGAAAACGCCCAGGATCAGGCCAACAAGTATGCGAAAAATGCGAAAGTATGAGCCAGATGATGGCAAATACCAGAGCTAACGCTGACCTAACCGGTGCTATCCTCTAAAATATAGATTGTATCCAGGTTTAATTCACTCTTGCAGTGTGGAACCACATTACTACGTGATCCAAACCAGAAAACGCCCAGGATCTGGCCAACAAGTATGCGAAAAATGCGAAAGCATGAGCCAGATGATGGCAAATACCAGACATAACCCAAACCTAACCGGTGTTACCCTCTAATATATAGATCGAATTCAGGATTACTTCACTGATTCAGTGGGGTACCACACTACTACCTGATCCAACCCAGAAAACGCCCAGGTTCTGACCAACAAGTATGCGAAGAATGCGAAGGTATGGGCCAGATGATGGCAAATATCAGACCTAACCCAATCCTAACCGGTGTTACCCTCTAATATATAGATCGAATCCAGGATTAACTCACTGTTTCAGTGTGGTACCACACTACTACCTGATCCAACCCAGAAAACGCCCAGGATCAGGCCAACAAGTATGCGAAAAATGCGAAAGTATGAGCCAGATGATGGCAAATACCAGAGCTAACCCTGACCTAACCGGTGTTATCCTCTAAAATATAGATTGTATCCAGGTTTGGTACACTGTTGCAGTGTGGCACCACACTACTACCCGATCCAACCCAGAAAACGCCCAGGATCTGGCCAAAAAGTATGCGAAAAATGAGAAAGTATGAGCCAGATGATGGCAAATACCAGACCTAACCCTGACATAACCGGTGTTACCCTCTAATATATAGATCGAATCCAGGATTAACTCACTGTTTCAGTGTGGCACCACATTACTACGTGATCCAAACCAGAATACGGCCAGGATCTGGCCAACAAGTATGCGAAATATGCGAAAGCATGAGCCAGATGATGGCAAATACCAGACCTAACCCAAACCTAACCGGTGCTACCCTCTAATATATAGATCGAATTCAGGATTACTTCACTGTTTCAGTGGGGTACCACACTACTACCTGATCCAACCCAGAAAACGCCCAGGATCTGGCCAACAAGTATGCGAGAAATGCGAAAGTATGAGCCAGATGATGGCAAATACCAGAGCTAACCCTGACCTAGCCCGTGTTATCCTCTAAAATATTGATTGAATCCAGGTTTACCTCACTGTTGCAGTGTGGCGCCACATTACTACGTGCTCCAACCCAGAAAACGCCCAGGATCAGGCCAACAAGTATGCGAAAAATGCGAAAGTATGAGCCAGATGATGGCAAATACCAGACCTAACGCTGACCTAACCGGTGTTATCCTCTAAAATATAGATTGTATCCAGGTCTAATTCACTGTTGCAGTGTGGAACCACATTACTACGTGATCCAAACCAGAAAACGCCCAGGATCTGGCCAACAAGTATGCGAAAAATGCGAAATCATGAGCCAGATGATGGCAAATACCAGACCTAACCCAAACCTAACCGGTGTTACCCTCTAATATATAGATCGAATCCAGGATTAACTCACTGTTTCAGTGTGGCACCACACTACTACCTGATCCAACCCAGAAAACGCCCAGGATCTGGCCAGCAAGTGTGCGAAAAATGCGAAAGTATGAGCCAGATGATGGCAAATACCGGAGCTAACCCTGACCTAACCGGTGTTATCCTCTAAAATATAGATTGTATCCAGGTTTGGTACACTGTTGCAGTGTGGCACCACATTACTACGAGATCGAAACCAGAAAGCGCCCAGGATCTGGCCAACAAGTATGCGAAAATGCGAAAGTATGAGCCTGACGATAGCAAATACCAGAACTAACCCTGACCTAACCGGTGTTATCCTGTAAAATATAGATCGAATCCAGGATTACTTCACTGTTTCAGTGGGGTACCACACTACTACCTGATCCAACCCAGAAAACGCCCAGGATCTGGCTAACAAGTATGCGAAAAATGAGAAAGCATGAGCCAGATGATGGCAAATACCAGACCTAACCCAAACCTAACCGGTGTTACCCTCTAATATATAGATCGAATCCAGGATTAACTCACTGTTTCAGTGTGGCACCACACTACTACCTGATCCAACCCAGAAAACGCCCAGGATCTGGCCAGCAAGTGTGCGAAAAATGCGAAAGTATGAGCCAGATGATGGCAAATACCAGACCTAACCCTGACCTAACCGGTGTTATCCTCTAAAATATAGATTGTATCCAGGTCTAATTCACTGTTGCAGTGTGGAACCACATTACTACGTGATCCAAACCAGAAAACGCCCAGGATCTGGCCAACAAGTATGCGAAAAATGCGAAAGTATGAGCCAGATGATTGCAAATACCAGACCTAACCCTGACCTAACCGTTATTACCCTCTAATATATAGATCGAATTCAGGATTACTTCACTGTTTCAGTGGGGTGCCACACTACTGCCTGATCCAACCCAGAAAATGCCCAGGATCTGACCAAAAAGTATGCGAAAAATGCGAAGGTATGGGCCAGATGATGGCAAATATCAGACCTAACCCAATCCTAACCGGTGTTACCCTCTAATATATAGATCGAATCCAGGATTAACTCACTGTTTCAGTGTGGTACCACACTACTACCTGATCCAACCCAGAAAACGCCCAGGATCAGGCCAACAAGTATGCGAAAAATGCGAAAGTATGAGCCAGATGATGGCAAATACCAGACCTAACCCAAACCTTACCGGTGTTACTCTCTAATCTATAGATCGAGTTCAGGATTACTTCACTGTTTCAGTGGGGTACCACACTACTACCTTATCCAACCCAGAAAACGCCCAGGATCTGGCCAACAAGTATGCGAAAAATGCGAAAGTATGAGCCAGATGATGGCAAATACCAGACCTAACCCTGACCTAACCGGTGTTATCCTCTAAAATATAGATCGAATCCAGGATTAACTCACTGTTTCAGTGTGGTACCACATTACTACGTGATCCAACCCAGAAAACGCCTAGGACCTGGCCAACAAGTAGGTGAAAAGGCGAATGTATGAGCCTGATGATGGCAAATACCAGACCTAACCCAAACCTAACCGGTGTTATCCTCTAAAATATAGGTCGAATCCAGGATTAACTCACTGTTTCAGTGTGGTACCACATTACTACCTGATCCAAACCAGAAAACGCCCAGGATCTGGCCAACAAGTATGCGAAAAATGCGAAAGCATGAGCCAGATGATGGCAAATACCAGACCTAACCCAAACCTAACCGGTGTTACTCTCTAATCTATAGATCGAATTCAGGATTACTTCACTGTTTCAGTGTGGTACCACATTACTACCTGATCCAAACCAGAAAACGCCCAGGTTCTGGCCAACAAGTATGCGAAAAATGCGAAAGCATGAGCCAGATGATGGCAAATACCAGACCTAACCCAAACCTAACCGGTGATACTCTCTAATCTATAGATCGAATTCAGGATTACTTCACTGTTTCAGTGGGGTACCACACTACTACCTGATCCAACCCAGAGATCGCCCAGGATCTGACCAACAAGTATGCGAAAAATGCGAAAGTATCAGCCAGATGATGGCAAATACCAGACCTAACCCAAACCTAACAGGTGTTATCCTCTAATATATAGATCGAATTCAGGATTACTTCACTGTTTCAGTGGGGTACCACACTACTACCTGATCCAACCCAGAGAACGCCCAGGATCTGACCAACAACTATGCGAAAAATGCGAAAGTATCAGCCAGATGATGGCAAATACCAGACCTAACCCTGACATAACCGGTGTTACCCTCTAATATATAGATCGAATCCAGGATTAACTCACTGTTTCAGTGTGGCACCACATTACTACGTGATCCAAACCAGAATACGGCCAGGATCTGGCCAACAAGTATGCGAAAAATGCGAAAGCATGAGCCAGATGATGGCAAATACCAGACCTAACCCAAACCTAACCGGTGCTACCCTCTAATATATAGATCGAATTCAGGATTACTTCACTGTTTCAGTGGGGT
This sequence comes from Colletes latitarsis, assembly GCF_051014445.1. Taxonomy (NCBI): domain Eukaryota; kingdom Metazoa; phylum Arthropoda; class Insecta; order Hymenoptera; family Colletidae; genus Colletes; species Colletes latitarsis. Next base: position 28,692,537 of record NC_135145.1, read on the forward strand.
ACCACACTACTACCTGATCCAACCCAGAAAACGCCCAGGATCTGGCCAACAAGTATGCGAGAAATGCGAAAGTATGAGCCAGATGATGGCAAATACCAGAGCTAACCCTGACCTAGCCCGTGTTATCCTCTAAAATATTGATTGAATCCAGGTTTACCTCACTGTTGCAGTGTGGCGCCACATTACTACGTGCTCCAACCCAGAAAACGCCCAGGATCAGGCCAACAAGTATGCGAAAAATGCGAAAGTATGAGCCAGATGATGGCAAATACCAGACCTAACCCTGACCTAACCGGTGTTATCCTGTAAAATATAGATCGAATCCAGGATTACTTCACTGTTTCAGTGGGGTACCACACTACTACCTGATCCAACCCAGAAAACGCCCAGGATCTGGCTAACAAGTATGCGAAAAATGAGAAAGCATGAGCCAGATGATGGCAAATACCAGACCTAACCCAAACCTAACCGGTGTTACCCTCTAATATATAGATCGAATTCAGGATTACTTCACTGTTTCAGTGGGGTACCACACTACTACCTGATCCAACCCAGAAAACGCCCAGGATCTGGCCAACAAGTATGCGAAAAATGCGAAAGTATGAGCCAGATGATGGCAAATACCAGAGCTTACCCTGACCTAACCGGTGTTATCCTCTAAAATATAGATTGTATCCAGGTTTGGCACACTGTTTCAGTGTGGTACCACATTACTACGTGATCCAAACCAGAATACGCCCAGAATCTGGCCAACAAGTATGCGAAAAATGCGAAAGCATGAGCCAGATGATGGCAAATACCAGACCTAACCCAAACCTAACCGGTGTTACCCTCTAATATATAGATCGAATTCAGGATTACTTCACTGTTTCAGTGCGGTACCACACTACTACCTGATCCAAAGCACAAAACGCCCAGGGTCTGGCCAGCAAGTATGCGAAAAATGCGAAAGTATGAGCCAGATGATGGCAAATACCAGACCTAACCCTGACCTAACCGGTGTTATCCTCTAAAATATAGATTGTATCCAGGATTAACTCAATGTTGCAGTGTGGTACCACATTACTACCTGATCCAGCCCAGAAAACGCCCAGGATCTGGCCAACAAGTATGCGAAAAATGCGAAAGTATGAGCCAGATGATGGCAAATACTAGACCTAACGCTGACCTAAACGGTGTTATCCTCTAAAATATAGATTGTATCCAGGTTTAACTCACTGTTGCAGTTTGGAACCACATTACTACGTGATCCAAACCAGAAAACGCCCAGGATCTGGCCAACAAGTATGCGAAAAATGAGAAAGCATGAGCCAGATGATGGCAAATACCAGACCTAACCCAAACCTAACCGGTGTTACCCTCTAATATATACATCGAATTCAGGATTACTTCACTGTTTCAGTGGGGTACCACACTACTACCTGATACAACCCAGAAAACGCCCATGTTCTGACCAACAAGTATGCGAAGAATGCGAAAGTATGAGCCAGATGATGGCAAATATCAGACCTAACCCTGACCTAACCGGTGTTATCCTGTAAAATATAGAATCCAGTATTAACTCACTGGTTCAGTGTGGTACCACATTACTACGTGATCCAAACCAGAATACGCCCAGGATCTGGCCAACAAGTATGCGAAAAATGCGAAAGCATGAGGCAGATGATGGCAAATACCAGAACTAACCCAAACCTAACCGGTGTTACCCTCTAATATATAGATCGAATTCAGGATTACTTCACTGATTCAGTGGGGTACCACACTACTACCTGATCCAACCCAGAAAACGCCCAGGTTCTGACCAACAATTATGCGAAGAATGCGAAAGTATGAGCCAGATGATGGCAAATATCAGACCTAACCCTGACCTAACCGGTGTTATCCTGTAAAATATAGATCGAATCCAGGATTTACTCACTGGTTCAGTGTGGTACCACATTACTACGTGATCCAACCCAAAAAACGCCCAGGATCTGGCCAACAAGCATGCGAGAAATGCGAAAGTATGAGCCAGATGATGGCAAATACCAGACCTATCACAAACGTAACCGGTGTTACCCTCTAATATATAGATCGAATCCAGGATTACTTCACTGTTTCAGTGCGGTACCACACTACTACCTGATCCAACCCAGAAAACGCACAGGATCTGGCCAACAAGTATGCGAAAAATGCGAAAGAATGAGGCAGATGATGGCAAATACCAGACCTAACCCTGACATAACCGGTGTTACCCACTAATATATAGATCGAATCCAGGATTAACTCACTGTTTCAGTTTGGTACCACACTACTACCTGATCCAACCCAGAAAACGCCCAGGATCAGGCCAACAAGTATGCGAAAAATGCGAAAGTATGAGCCAGATGATGGCAAATACCAGAGCTAACGCTGACCTAACCGGTGCTATCCTCTAAAATATAGATTGTATCCAGGTTTAATTCACTGTTGCAGTGTGGAACCACATTACTACGTGATCCAAACCAGAAAACGCCCAGGATCTGGCCAACAAGTATGCGAAAAATGCGAAAGCATGAGCCAGATGATGGCAAATACCAGACATAACCCAAACCTAACCGGTGTTACCCTCTAATATATAGATCGAATTCAGGATTACTTCACTGATTCAGTGGGGTACCACACTACTACCTGATCCAACCCAGAAAACGCCCAGGTTCTGACCAACAAGTATGCGAAGAATGCGAAGGTATGGGCCAGATGATGGCAAATATCAGACCTAACCCAATCCTAACCGGTGTTACCCTCTAATGTATAGATCGAATCCAGGATTAACTCACTGTTTCAGTGTGGTACCACACTACTACCTGATCCAACCCAGAAAACGCCCAGGATCAGGCCAACAAGTATGCGAAAAATGCGAAAGTATGAGCCAGATGATGGCAAATACCAGAGCTAACCCTGACCTAACCGGTGTTATCCTCTAAAATATAGATTGTATCCAGGTTTGGTACACTGTTGCAGTGTGGCACCACACTACTACCCGATCCAACCCAGAAAACGCCCAGGATCTGGCCAAAAAGTATGCGAAAAATGCGAAAGTATGAGCCAGATGATGGCAAATACCAGACCTAACCCTGACATAACCGGTGTTACCCTCTAATATATAGATCGAACCCAGGATTAACTCACTGTTTCAGTTTGGCACCACATTACTACGTGATCCAAACCAGAATACGGCCAGGATCTGGCCAACAAGTATGCGAAATATGCGAAAGCATGAGCCAGATGATGGCAAATACCAGACCTAACCCAAACCTAACCGGTGCTGCCCTCTAATATATAGATCGAATTCAGGATTACTTCACTGTTTCAGTGGGGTACCACACTACTACCTGATCCAACCCAGAAAACGCCCAGGATCTGGCCAACAAGTATGCGAGAAATGCGAAAGTATGAGCCAGATGATGGCAAATACCAGAGCTAACCCTGACCTAGCCCGTGTTATCCTCTAAAATATTGATTGAATCCAGGTTTACCTCACTGTTGCAGTGTGGCGCCACATTACTACGTGCTCCAACCCAGAAAACGCCCAGGATCAGGCCAACAAGTATGCGAAAAATGCGAAAGTATGAGCCAGATGATGGCAAATACCAGACCTAACGCTGACCTAACCGGTGTTATCCTCTAAAATATAGATTGTATCCAGGTTTAATTCACTGTTGCAGTGTGGAACCACATTACTACGTGATCCAAACCAGAAAACGCCCAGGATCTGGCCAACAAGTATGCGAAAAATGCGAAATCATGAGCCAGATGATGGCAAATACCAGACCTAACCCAAACCTAACCGGTGTTACCCTCTAATATATAGATCGAATTCAGGATTACTTCACTGATTCAGTGGGGTACCACACTACTACCTGATCCAACCCAGAAAACGCCCAGGATCTGGCCAACAAGTATGCGAAAAATGCGAAAGTATGAGCCAGATGATGGCAAATACCGGAGCTAACCCTGACCTAACCGGTGTTATCCTCTAAAATATAGATTGTATCCAGGTTTGGTACACTGTTGCAGTGTGGCACCACATTACTACGAGATCGAAACCAGAAAGCGCCCAGGATCTGGCCAACAAGTATGCGAAAATGCGAAAGTATGAGCCTGACGATTGCAAATACCAGAACTAACCCTGACCTAACCGGTGTTATCCTGTAAAATATAGATCGAATCCAGGATTACTTCACTGTTTCAGTGGGGTACCACACTGCTACCTGATCCAACCCAGAAAACGCCCAGGATCTGGCTAACAAGTATGCGAAAAATGAGAAAGCATGAGCCAGATGATGGCAAATACCAGACCTAACCCAAACCTAACCGGTGTTACCCTCTAATATATAGATCGAATTCAGGATTACTTCACTGATTCAGTGGGGTACCACACTACTACCTGATCCAACCCAGAAAACGCCCAGGATCTGGCCAACAAGTATGCGAAAAATGCGAAAGTATGAGCCAGGTGATGGCAAATACCGGAGCTAACCCTGACCTAACCGGTGTTATCCTCTAAAATATAGATTGTATCCAGGTTTAATTCACTGTTGCAGTGTGGAACCACATTACTACGTGATCCAAACCAGAAAACGCCCAGGATCTGGCCAACAAGTATGCGAAAAATGCGAAAGTATGAGCCAGATGATTGCAAATACCAGACCTAACCCTGACCTAACCGTTATTACCCTCTAATATATAGATCGAATTCAGGATTACTTCACTGTTTCAGTGGGGTGCCACACTACTGCCTGATCCAACCCAGAAAATGCCCAGGATCTGACCAAAAAGTATGCGAAAAATGCGAAGGTATGGGCCAGATGATGGCAAATATCAGACCTAACCCAATCCTAACCGGTGTTACCCTCTAATATATAGATCGAATCCAGGACTAACTCACTGTTTCAGTGTGGTACCACACTACTACCTGATCCAACCCAGAAAACGCCCAGGATCAGGCCAACAAGTATGCGAAAAATGCGAAAGTATGAGCCAGATGATGGCAAATACCAGACCTAACCCAAACCTTACCGGTATTACTCTCTAATCTATAGATCGAGTTCAGGATTACTTCACTGTTTCAGTGGGGTACCACACTACTACCTTATCCAACCCAGAAAACGCCCAGGATCTGGCCAACAAGTATGCGAAAAATGCGAAAGTATGAGCCAGATGATGGCAAATACCAGACCTAACCCTGACCTAACCGGTGTTATCCTCTAAAATATAGATCGAATCCAGGATTAACTCACTGTTTCAGTGTGGTACCACATTACTACGTGATCCAACCCAGAAAACGCCTAGGATCTGGCCAACAAGTAGGTGAAAAGGCGAATGTATGAGCCTGATGATGGCAAATACCAGACCTAACCCAAACCTAACCGGTGTTATCCTCTAAAATATAGGTCGAATCCAGGATTAACTCACTGTTTCAGTGTGGTACCACATTACTACCTGATCCAAACCAGAAAACGCCCAGGATCTGGCCAACAAGTATGCGAAAAATGCGAAAGCATGAGCCAGATGATGGCAAATACCAGACCTAACCCAAACCTAACCGGTGTTACTCTCTAATCTATAGATCGAATTCAGGATTACTTCACTGTTTCAGTGTGGTACCACATTACTACCTGATCCAAACCAGAAAACGCCCAGGTTCTGGCCAACAAGTATGCGAAAAATGCGAAAGCATGAGCAAGATGATGGCAAATACCAGACCTAACCCAAACCTAACCGGTGATACTCTCTAATCTATAGATCGAATTCAGGATTACTTCACTGTTTCAGTGGGGTACCACACTACTACCTGATCCAACCCAGAGAACGCCCAGGATCTGACCAACAAGTATGCGAAAAATGCGAAAGTATCAGCCAGATGATGGCAAATACCAGACCTAACCCAAACCTAACAGGTGTTATCCTCTAATATATAGATTGTATCCAGGTTTAATTCACTGTTGCAGTGTGGAACCACATTACTACGTGATCCAAACCAGAAAACGCCCAGGATCTGGCCAACAAGTATGCGAAAAATGAGAAAGCATGAGCCAGATGATGGCAAATACCAGACCTAACCCAAACCTAACCGGTGTTACCCTCTAATATATAGATCGAATTCAGGATTACTTCACTGTTTCAGTGGGGTACCACACTACTACCTGATCCAACCCAGAAAACGCCCAGGTTCTGACCAACAATTATGCGAAGAATGCGAAAGTATGAGCCAGATGATGGCAAATATCAGACCTAACCCTGACCTAACCGGTGTTATCCTCTAAAATATAGATCGAATCCAGGATTAACTCACTGGTTCAGTGTGGTACCACATTACTACGTGATCCAACCCAAAAAACGCCCAGGATCTGGCCAACAAGCATGCGAGAAATGCGAAAGTATGAGCCAGATGATGGCAAATACCAGAGCTAACCCTGACCTAGCCCGTGTTATCCTCTAAAATATTGATTGAATCCAGGTTTACCTCACTGTTGCAGTGTGGTGCCACATTACTACGTGTTCCAAACCAGAAAACGCCCAGGATCTGGCCAACAAGTATGCGAAATATGCGAAAGTATGAGCCTGATGATGGCAAATACCAGACCTATCACAAACGTAACCGGTGTTACCCTCTAATATATAGATCGAATCCAGGATTTCTTCACTGTTTCAGTGCGGTACCACACTACTACCTGATCCAACCCAGAAAACGCACAGGATCTGGCCAACAAGTATGCGAAAAATGCGAAAGAATGAGGCAGATGATGGCAAATACCAGACCTAACCCTGACATAACCGGTGTTACCCACTAATATATAGATCGAATCCAGGATTAACTCGCTGTTTCAGTTTGGTACCACACTACTACCTGATCCAACCCAGAAAACGCCCAGGATCAGGCCAACAAGTATGCGAAAAATGCGAAAGTATGAGCCAGATGATGGCAAATACCAGAGCTAACGCTGACCTAACCGGTGCTATCCTCTAAAATATAGATTGTATCCAGGTTTAATTCACTGTTGCAGTGTGGAACCACATTACTACGTGATCCAAACCAGAAAACGCCCAGGATCTGGCCAACAAGTATGCGAAAAATGCGAAAGCATGAGCCAGATGATGGCAAATACCAGACATAACCCAAACCTAACCGGTGTTACCCTCTAATATATAGATCGAATTCAGGATTACTTCACTGATTCAGTGGGGTACCACACTACTACCTGATCCAACCCAGAAAACGCCCAGGTTCTGACCAACAAGTATGCGAAGAATGCGAAGGTATGGGCCAGATGATGGCAAATATCAGAACTAACCCAATCCTAACCGGTGTTACCCTCTAATATATAGATCGAATCCAGGATTAACTCACTGTTTCAGTGTGGTACCACACTACTACCTGATCCAACCCAGAAAACGCCCAGGATCAGGCCAACAAGTATGCGAAAAATGCGAAAGTATGAGACAGATGATGGCAAATACCAGAGCTAACCCTGACCTAACCGGTGTTATCCTCTAAAATATAGATTGTATCCAGGTTTGGTACACTGTTGCAGTGTGGCACCACACTACTACCCGATCCAACCCAGAAAACGCCCAGGATCTGGCCAAAAAGTATGCGAAAAATGCGAAAGTATGAGCCAGATGATGGCAAATACCAGACCTAACCCTGACATAACCGGTGTTACCCTCTAATATATAGATCGAATCCAGGATTACTTCACTGTTTCAGTGGGGTACCACACTACTACCTGATCCAACCCAGAAAACGCCCAGGATCTGGCTAACAAGTATGCGAAAAATGAGAAAGCATGAGCCAGATGATGGCAAATACCGGAGCTAACCCTGACCTAACCGGTGTTATCCTCTAAAATATAGATTGTATCCAGGTTTGGTACACTGTTGCAGAGTGGCACCACATTACTACGACATCGAAACCAGAAAGCGCCCAGGATCTGGCCAACAAGTATGCGAAAATGCGAAAGTATGAGCCTGACGATTGCAAATACCAGAACTAACCCTGACCTAACCGGTGTTATCCTGTAAAATATAGATCGAATCCAGGATTACTTCACTGTTTCAGTGGGGTACCACACTACTACCTGATCCAACCCAGAAAACGCCCAGGATCTGGCCAACAAGTATGCGAAAAATGCGAAAGCATGAGCCAGATGATGGCAAATACCAGACCTAACCCAAACCTAACCGGTGTTACTCTCTAATCTATAGATCGAATTCAGGATTACTTCACTGTTTCAGTGTGGTACCACATTACTACCTGATCCAAACCAGAAAACGCCCAGGTTCTGGCCAACAAGTATGCGAAAAATGCGAAAGCATGAGCAAGATGATGGCAAATACCAGACCTAACCCAAACCTAACCGGTGATACTCTCTAATCTATAGATCGAATTCAGGATTACTTCACTGTTTCAGTGGGGTACCACACTACTACCTGATCCAACCCAGAGAACGCCCAGGATCTGACCAACAAGTATGCGAAAAATGCGAAAGTATCAGCCAGATGATGGCAAATACCAGACCTAACCCAAACCTAACAGGTGTTATCCTCTAATATATAGATTGTATCCAGGTTTAATTCACTGTTGCAGTGTGGAACCACATTACTACGTGATCCAAACCAGAAAACGCCCAGGATCTGGCCAACAAGTATGCGAAAAATGAGAAAGCATGAGCCAGATGATGGCAAATACCAGACCTAACCCAAACCTAACCGGTGTTACCCTCTAATATATAGATCGAATTCAGGATTACTTCACTGTTTCAGTGGGGTACCACACTACTACCTGATCCAACCCAGAAAACGCCCAGGTTCTGACCAACAATTATGCGAAGAATGCGAAAGTATGAGCCAGATGATGGCAAATATCAGACCTAACCCTGACCTAACCGGTGTTATCCTCTAAAATATAGATCGAATCCAGGATTAACTCACTGGTTCAGTGTGGTACCACATTACTACGTGATCCAACCCAAAAAACGCCCAGGATCTGGCCAACAAGCATGCGAGAAATGCGATAGTATGAGCCAGATGATGGCAAATACCAGAGCTAACCCTGACCTAGCCCGTGTTATCCTCTAAAATATTGATTGAATCCAGGTTTACCTCACTGTTGCAGTGTGGTGCCACATTACTACGTGTTCCAAACCAGAAAACGCCCAGGATCTGGCCAACAAGTATGCGAAATATGCGAAAGTATGAGCCTGATGATGGCAAATACCAGACCTATCACAAACGTAACCGGTGTTACCCTCTAATATATAGATCGAATCCAGGATTACTTCACTGTTTCAGTGCGGTACCACACTACTACCTGATCCAACCCAGAAAACGCACAGGATCTGGCCAACAAGTATGCGAAAAATGCGAAAGAATGAGGCAGATGATGGCAAATACCAGACCTAACCCTGACATAACCGGTGTTACCCACTAATATATAGATCGAATCCAGGATTAACTCGCTGTTTCAGTTTGGTACCACACTACTACCTGATCCAACCCAGAAAACGCCCAGGATCAGGCCAACAAGTATGCGAAAAATGCGAAAGTATGAGCCAGATGATGGCAAATACCAGAGCTAACGCTGACCTAACCGGTGCTATCCTCTAAAATATAGATTGTATCCAGGTTTAATTCACTGTTGCAGTGTGGAACCACATTACTACGTGATCCAAACCAGAAAACGCCCAGGATCTGGCCAACAAGTATGCGAAAAATGCGAAAGCATGAGCCAGATGATGGCAAATACCAGACATAACCCAAACCTAACCGGTGTTACCCTCTAATATATAGATCGAATTCAGGATTACTTCACTGATTCAGTGGGGTACCACACTACTACCTGATCCAACCCAGAAAACGCCCAGGTTCTGACCAACAAGTATGCGAAGAATGCGAAGGTATGGGCCAGATGATGGCAAATATCAGAACTAACCCAATCCTAACCGGTGTTACCCTCTAATATATAGATCGAATCCAGGATTAACTCACTGTTTCAGTGTGGTACCACACTACTACCTGATCCAACCCAGAAAACGCCCAGGATCAGGCCAACAAGTATGCGAAAAATGCGAAAGTATGAGACAGATGATGGCAAATACCAGAGCTAACCCTGACCTAACCGGTGTTATCCTCTAAAATATAGATTGTATCCAGGTTTGGTACACTGTTGCAGTGTGGCACCACACTACTACCCGATCCAACCCAGAAAACGCCCAGGATCTGGCCAAAAAGTATGCGAAAAATGCGAAAGTATGAGCCAGATGATGGCAAATACCAGACCTAACCCTGACATAACCGGTGTTACCCTCTAATATATAGATCGAATCCAGGATTACTTCACTGTTTCAGTGGGGTACCACACTACTACCTGATCCAACCCAGAAAACGCCCAGGATCTGGCTAACAAGTATGCGAAAAATGAGAAAGCATGAGCCAGATGATGGCAAATACCGGAGCTAACCCTGACCTAACCGGTGTTATCCTCTAAAATATAGATTGTATCCAGGTTTGGTACACTGTTGCAGAGTGGCACCACATTACTACGACATCGAAACCAGAAAGCGCCCAGGATCTGGCCAACAAGTATGCGAAAATGCGAAAGTATGAGCCTGACGATTGCAAATACCAGAACTAACCCTGACCTAACCGGTGTTATCCTGTAAAATATAGATCGAATCCAGGATTACTTCACTGTTTCAGTGGGGTACCACACTACTACCTGATCCAACCCAGAAAACGCCCAGGATCTGGCTAACAAGTATGCGAAAAATGAGAAAGCATGAGCCAGATGATGGCAAATACCAGACCTAACCCAAACCTAACCGGTGTTACCCTCTAATATATAGATCGAATCCAGGATTAACTCACTGTTTCAGTGTGGCACCACACTACTACCTGATCCAACCCAGAAAACGCCCAGGATCTGGCCAGCAAGTGTGCGGAAAATGCGAAAGTATGAGCCAGATGATGGCAAATACCAGACCTAACCCTGACCTAACCGGTGTTATCCTCTAAAATATAGATTGTATCCAGGTTTAATTCACTGTTGCAGTGTGGAACCACATTACTACGTGATCCAAACCAGAAAACGCCCAGGATCTGGCCAACAAGTATGCGAAAAATGCGAAAGTATGAGCCAGATGATTGCAAATACCAGACCTAACCCTGAGCTAACCGTTATTACCCTCTAATATATAGATCGAATTCAGGATTACTTCACTGTTTCAGTGGGGTGCCACACTACTGCCTGATCCAACCCAGAAAATGCCCAGGATCTGACCAAAAAGTATGCGAAAAATGCGAAGGTATGGGCCAGATGATGGCAAATATCAGACCTAACCCAATCCTAACCGGTGTTACCCTCTAATATATAGATCGAATCCAGGATTAACTCACTGTTTCAGTGTGGTACCACACTACTACCTGATCCAACCCAGAAAACGCCCAGGATCAGGCCAACAAGTATGCGAAAAATGCGAAAGTATGAGCCAGATGATGGCAAATACCAGACCTAACCCAAACCTAACCGGTGTTACTCTCTAATCTATAGATCGAGTTCAGGATTACTTCACTGTTTCAGTGGGGTACCACACTACTACCTTATCCAACCCAGAAAACGCCCAGGATCTGGCCAACAAGTATGCGAAAAATGCGAAAGTATGAGCCAGATGATGGCAAATACCAGACCTACCCCTGACCTAACCGGTGTTATCCTCTAAAAGATAGATCGAATCCAGGTTTAACTCACTGTTTCAGTGTGGTACCACATTACTACGTGATCCAACCCAGAAAACGCCTAGGATCTGGCCAACAAGTAGGTGAAAAGGCGAATGTATGAGCCTGATGATGGCAAATACCAGACCTAACCCAAACCTAACCGGTGTTATCCTCTAAAATATAGGTCGAATCCAGGATTAACTCACTGTTTCAGTGTGGTACTACATTACTACCTGATCCAAACCAGAAAACGCCCAGGATCTGGCCAACAAGTATGCGAAAAATGCGAAAGCATGAGCCAGATGATGGCAAATACCAGACCTAACCCAAACCTAACCGGTGTTACTCTCTAATCTATAGATCGAATTCAGGATTACTTCACTGTTTCAGTGTGGTACCACATTACTACCTGATCCAAACCAGAAAACGCCCAGGTTCTGGCCAACAAGTATGCGAAAAATGCGAAAGCATGAGCCAGATGATGGCAAATACCAGACCTAACCCAAACCTAACCGGTGATACTCTCTAATCTATAGATCGAATTCAGGATTACTTCACTGTTTCAGTGGGGTACCACACTACTACCTGATCCAACCCAGAAAACGCCCAGGATCTGACCAACAAGTATGCGAAAAATGCGAAAGTATCAGCCAGATGATGGCAAATACCAGACCTAACCCAAACCTAACAGGTGTTACCCTCTAATATATAGATCAAATCCAGGATTAACTCTCTGTTTCAGTGTGGCACCACACTACTACCTGATCCAACCCAGAAAACGCCCAGGATCTGGCCAGCAAGTATGCGAAAAATGCGAAAGTATGAGCCAGATGATGACAAATACCAGACCTAACCCTGACCTAACCGGTGTTATCCTCTAATATATAGATTGTATCCAGGTTTAATTCACTGTTGCAGTGTGGAACCACATTACTACGTGATCCAAACCAGAAAACGCCCAGGATCTGGCCAACAAGTATGCGAAAAATGAGAAAGCATGAGCCAGATGATGGCAAATACCAGACCTAACCCAAACCTAACCGGTGTTACCCTCTAATATATAGATCGAATTCAGGATTACTTCACTGTTTCAGTGGGGTACCACACTACTACCTGATCCAACCCAGAAAACGCCCAGGATCAAACCAACAAGTATGCGAAAAATGCGAAAGTATGAGCCAGATGATGGCAAATACCAGACCTAACCCAAACCTAACCGGTGTTACCCTCTAATATATAGATCGAATCCAGGATTATCTCACCCTTTCCGTGTGGTACCACATTACTACGTGATCCAAATCAGAAAACGCCCAGGATCTGACCAACAAGTATGCGAAAAATGCGAATGTATGAGCCAGATGATTGCAAATACCAGACCTAACCCTGACCTAACCGGTGTTATCCTCTAATATATAGATTGTATCCAGGTTTAATTCACTGTTGCAGTGTGGAACCACATTACTACGTGATCCAAACCAGAAAACGCCCAGGATCTGGCCAACAAGTATGCGAAAAATGCGAAAGCATGAGCCAGATGATGGCAAATACCAGACCTAACCCAAACCTAACCGGTGTTACTCTCTAATCTATAGATCGAATTCAGGATTAGTTCACTGTTTCAGTGGGGTACCACACTACTACCTTATCCAACCCAGAAAACGCCCAGGATCTGACCAACAAGTATGCGAAAAATGCGAAGGCATGAGCCAGATGATGGCAAATACCAGAACTAACCCAAACCTAACCGGTGTTACCCTCTAATATATAGATCGAATCCAGGATTAACTCACTGTTTCAGTGTGGCAACCACACTACTACCTGATCCAACCCAGAAAACGCCCAGGATCTGGCCAGCAAGTATGCGAAAAATGCGTAAGTATGAGCCAGATGATGACAAATACCAGACCTAACCCTGACCTAACCGGTGTTATCCTCTAATATATAGATTGTATCCAGGTTTAATTCACTGTTGCAGTGTGGAACCACATTACTACGTGATCCAAACCAGAAAACGCCCAGGATCTGGCCAACAAGTATGCGAAAAATGAGAAAGCATGAGCCAGATGATGGCAAATACCAGACCTAACCCATACCTAACCGGTGTTACCCTCTAATATATAGATCGAATTCAGGATTACTTCACTGTTTCAGTGGGGTACCACACTACTACCTGATCCAACCCAGAAAACGCCCAGGATCTGACCAACAAGTATGCGAAAAATGCGAAAGTATGAGCCAGATGATGGCAAATACCAGACCTAACCCAAACCTAACCGGTGTTACCCTCTAATATATAGATCGAATCCAGGATTATCTCACCCTTTCCGTGTGGTACCACATTACTACGTGATCCAAATCAGAAAACGCCCAGGATCTGACCAACAAGTATGCGAAAAATGCGAAAGTATGAGCCAGATGATGGCAAATACCAGAGCTAACCCTGACCTAACCGGTGTTATCACCTAAAATATAGATTGTATCCAGGTTTAACTCACTGTTGGAGTGTGGAACCACATTACTACGTGATCCAAACCAGAAAACGCCCAGGATCTGGCCAACAAGTATCCGAAAAATGCAAAAGTATGAGCCAGATGATGGCAAATACCAGAGCTAACCCTGACCTAACCGGTGTTATCCTCTAAAATATAGATTGTATCCAGGTTTGGTACACTGTTGCAGTGTGGCACCACATTACTACGTGATCCAAACCAGAAAACGCCCAGGATCTGGCCCACAAGTATGCGTAAAATGAGAAAGCATGCGCCAGATGATGGCAAATGCCGGACCTAACACAAACCTAACCGGTGTTACCCTCTAATATATAGGTCGAATCCAGGATTAACTCATTCTTTCAGTGTGGTACCACATTACTACGTGATCCCAACCAGAAAACGCCCAGGATCTGGCCAACAAGTATCCGAAAAATGCGAAAGTATGAGCCAGATGATGGCAAATACCAGACCTAACCCTGACCTAACCGGTGTTATCCTCTAAAATATAGATTGTATCCAGCTTTAATTCACTGTTGCAGTGTGGAACCACATTACTACGTGATCCAAACCAGAAAACGCCCAGGATATGGCCAACAAGTATGCGAAAAATGCGAAAGTATGCGCCAGATGATGGCAAATACCAGACCTAACCCTGACCTAACCGGTGTTATCACCTAAAATATAGATTGTATCCAGGTTTAACTCACTGTTGGAGTGTGGAACCACATTACTACGTGATCCAAACCAGAAAACGCCCAGGATCTGGCCAACAAGTATGCGAAAAATGCGAAAGCATGAGGCAGATGATGGCAAATACCAGACCTAACCCAAACCTAACCGGTGTTACCCTCTAATATATAGATCGAATTCAGGATTACTTCACTGTTTCAGTGGGGTACCACACTACTGCCTGATCCAACCCAGAAAACGCCCAGGATCTGGCCAACAAGTATGCGAAAAATGCGATAGTATGAGCCAGATG
Organism: Colletes latitarsis; assembly: GCF_051014445.1. Classification (NCBI taxonomy): domain Eukaryota; kingdom Metazoa; phylum Arthropoda; class Insecta; order Hymenoptera; family Colletidae; genus Colletes; species Colletes latitarsis. Next base: position 28,707,750 of record NC_135145.1, read on the forward strand.
ATGGCAAATACCAGAGCTTACCCAGACCTAACCGGTGTTATCCTCTAAAATATAGATTGTATCCAGGTTTGGCACACTGTTTCAGTGTGGTACCACATTACTACGTGATCCAAACCAGAATACGCCCAGAATCTGGCCAACAAGTATGCGAAAAATGCGAAAGCATGAGCCAGATGATGGCAAATACCAGACCTAACCCAAACCTAACCGGTGTTACCCTCTAATATATAGATCGAATTCAGGATTACTTCACTGTTTCAGTGGGGTACCACACTACTAACTGATCCAACCCAGAAAACGCCCAGGATCTGGCCAACAAGTATGCGAAAAATGCGAAAGTATGAGCCAGATGATGGCAAATACTAGACCTAACGCTGACCTAAACGGTGTTATCCTCTAAAATATAGATTGTATCCAGGTTTAACTCACTGTTGCAGTGTGGAACCACATTACTACGTGATCCAAACCAGAAAACGCCCAGGATCTGGCCAACAAGTATGCCAAAAATGCGGAAGCATGAGCCAGATGATGGCAAATACCGGACCTAACCCAAACCTAACCGGTGTTACCCTCTAATACATAGATCGAATCCAGGATTACTTCACTGTTTCAGTGCGGTACCACACTACTACCTGATCCAAAGCACAAAACGCCCATGGTCTGGCCAGCAAGTATGCAAAAAATGCGAAAGTATGAGCCAGATGATGGCAAATACCAGACCTAACCCTGACCTAACCGGTGTTATCCTCTAAAATATAGATTGTATCCAGGATTAACTCACTGCTGCAGTGTGGTACCACATTACTACCTGATCCAATCCAGAAAACGCCCAGGATCTGGCCAACAAGTATGCGAAAAATGCGAAAGTATGAGCCAGATGATGGCTAATACTAGACCTAACGCTGACCTAAACGGTGTTATCCTCTAAAATATAGATTGTATCCAGGATTAACTCACTGTTTCAGTGGGGTACCACACTACTTCCTGATACAACCCAGAAAACGCCCAGGTTCTGACCAACAAGTATGCGAAGAATGCGAAAGTATGAGCCAGATGATGGCAAATATCAGACCTAACCCTGACCTAACCGGTGTTATCCTGTAAAATATAGAATCCAGGATTAACTCACTGGTTCAGTGTGGTACCACATTACTACGTGATCCAAACCAGAATACGCCCAGGTTCTGGCCAACAAGTATGCGAAAAATGCGAAAGCATGAGGCAGATGATGGCAAATTCCAGACCTAACCCAAACCTAACCGGTGTTACCCTCTAATATATAGATCGAATTCAGGATTACTTCACTGATTCAGTGGGGTACCACACTACTACCTGATCCAACCCAGAAACCGCCCAGGTTCTGACCAACAATTATGCGAAGAATGCGAAAGTATGAGCCAGATGATGGCAAATATCAGACCTAACCCTGACCTAACCGGTGTTATCCTGTAAAATATAGATCGAATCCAGGATTAACTCACTGTTTCAGTGTGGTACCACATTACTACGTGATCCAAACCAGAAAACGCCCGGGATCTGGCCAACAAGTATGCGAAAAAATCGAAAGTATGAGCCAGATGATGGTAAATACCAGACCTAACCCAAACATAACCGGTGTTACCCTCTAATTTATAGACCGAATCCAGGATTAACTCACTGTTTCAGTGTGGCACCACACTACTACCTGATCCAACCCAGAAAACGCCCAGGATCTGGCCAGCAAGTATGCGGAAAATGCGAAAGTATGAGCCAGATGATGGCAAATACCAGACCTAACCCTGACCTAACCGATGTTATCCTCTAAAATATAGATTGTATCCAGGTTCAATTCACTGTTGCAGTGTGGAACCACATTACTACGTGATCCAAACCAGAAAACGCTCACGATCTGGCCAACAACTATGCGAAAAATGAGAAAGCATGAGCCAGATGATGGGAAATACCAGACCTAACCCAAACCTAACCGGCGTTACCCTCTAATCTATAGATCGAATTCGGGATTACTTCACTGTTTCAGTGGGGTACCACACTACTACCTGATCCAACCCAGAAAACGCCCAGGATCTGTCCAACAAGTATGCGAAAAATGCGAAAGTGTGAGCCAGATGATGGCAAATACCAGACCTAACCCAAACCTAACCGGTGTTACCCTCTAATTTATAGATCGAATCCAGGATTAACTCAGTGTTTCAGTGTGGCACCACACTACTACCTGATCCAACCCAGGAAACGCCCACGATCTGGCCAGCAAGTATGCGAAAAATGCGAAAGTATGAGCCAGATGATGGCAAATACCAGACCTAACCCTGACCTAACCGGTGTTATCCTCTAAAATATAGATTGTATCCAGGTTTAATTCACTGTTGCAGTGTGGAACCTCATTACTACCTGATCCAACCCAGTAAACGCCCAGGTTCTGACCAACAAGTATGCGAAGAATGCGAAAGTATGACCCAGATGATAGCAAATACCAGACCTAACCCAAACCTAACCGGTGTTACCCTCTAATATATAGATCGAATCCAGGATTAACTCACTGTTTCAGTGTGGCACCACACTACTACCTGATCCAACCCAGAAAACGCCCAGGATCTGGCCAGCAAGTATGCGAAAAATGCGAAAGTATCAGCCAGATGATGGCAAATACCAGACCTAACCCTGACCTAACCGGTGTTATCTTCTAAAATATAGATTGTATCCAGGATTAATTCACTGTTGCAGTGTGGAACCACATTACTACGTGATCCAAACCAGAAAACGCCCAGGATCTGGCCAACAAGTATGCGAAAAATGAGAAAGCATGAGCCAGATGATGGCAAATACCAGACCTAACCCAAACCTAACCGGTGTTACCCTCTAATATATAGATCGAATTCAGGATTACTCACTGTTTCAGTGGGGTACCACACTACTACCTGATCCAACCCAGAATACGCCCAGGATCTGGCCAACAAGTATGCGAAGAATGCGAAAGCATGAGCCAGATGATGGCAAATACCAGACCTAACCCAAACCTAACCGGTGTTACCTTCTAATATATAGATCGAATTCAGGATTACTTCACTGTTTCAGTGGGGTACCACACTACAACCTGATCCGACCCAGAAAACGCCCAGGATCAGGCCAACAAGTATGAGAAAAATGCGAAAGTATGAGCCAGATGATGACAAATACCAGACCTAACGCTGACCTAACCGGTGTTATCCTCTAAAATATAGACTGTATCCAGGTTTAACTTACTGTTGCAGTGTCGAATCACATTACTACCTGATCCAACCCAGAAAACGCCCAGGATCTGGCCAACAAGTATGCGAAAAATGCGAAAGTATGAGCCAGATGATGGCAAATACTAGACCTAACGCTGACCTAAACGGTGTTATCCTCTAAAATATAGATTGTATCCAGGTTTAACTCACTGTTGCAGTTTGGAACCACATTACTACGTGATCCAAACCAGAAAACGCCCAGGATCTGGCCAACAAGTATGCGAAAAATGAGAAAGCATGAGCCAGATGATGGCAAATACCAGACCTAACCCAAACCTAACCGGTGTTACCCTCTAATATATACATCGAATTCAGGATTACTTCACTGTTTCAGTGGGGTACCACACTACTACCTGATACAACCCAGAAAACGCCCAGGTTCTGACCAACAAGTATGCGAAAAATGCGAAAGTATGAGCCAGATGATGGCAAATATCAGACCTAACCCTGACCTAACCGGTGTTATCCTGTAAAATATAGAATCCAGTATTAACTCACTGGTTCAGTGTGGTACCACATTACTACGTGATCCAAACCAGAATACGCCCAGGATCTGGCCAACAAGTATGCGAAAAATGCGAAAGCATGAGGCAGATGATGGCAAATACCAGAACTAACCCAAACCTAACCGGTGTTACCCTCTAATATATAGATCGAATTCAGGATTACTTCACTGATTCAGTGGAGTACCACACTACTACCTGATCCAACCCAGAAAACGCCCAGGTTCTGACCAACAATTATGCGAAGAATGCGAAAGTATGAGCCAGATGATGGCAAATATCAGACCTAACCCTGACCTAACCGGTGTTATCCTGTAAAATATAGATCGAATCCAGGATTTACTCACTGGTTCAGTGTGGTACCACATTACTACGTGATCCAACCCAAAAAACGCCCAGGATCTGGCCAACAAGCATGCGAGAAATGCGAAAGTATGAGCCAGATGATGGCAAATACCAGACCTATCACAAACGTAACCGGTGTTACCCTCTAATATATAGATCGAATCCAGGATTACTTCACTGTTTCAGTGCGGTACCACACTACTACCTGATCCAACCCAGAAAACGCACAGGATCTGGCCAACAAGTATGCGAAAAATGCGAAAGAATGAGGCAGATGATGGCAAATACCAGACCTAACCCTGACATAACCGGTGTTACCCACTAATATATAGATCGAATCCAGGATTAACTCACTGTTTCAGTTTGGTACCACACTACTACCTGATCCAACCCAGAAAACGCCCAGGATCAGGCCAACAAGTATGCGAAAAATGCGAAAGTATGAGCCAGATGATGGCAAATACCAGAGCTAACGCTGACCTAACCGGTGCTATCCTCTAAAATATAGATTGTATCCAGGTTTAATTCACTGTTGCAGTGTGGAACCACATTACTACGTGATCCAAACCAGAAAACGCCCAGGATCTGGCCAACAAGTATGCGAAAAATGCGAAAGCATGAGCCAGATGATGGCAAATACCAGACATAACCCAAACCTAACCGGTGTTACCCTCTAATATATAGATCGAATTCAGGATTACTTCACTGATTCAGTGGGGTACCACACTACTACCTGATCCAACCCAGAAAACGCCCAGGTTCTGACCAACAAGTATGCGAAGAATGCGAAGGTATGGGCCAGATGATGGCAAATATCAGACCTAACCCAATCCTAACCGGTGTTACCCTCTAATGTATAGATCGAATCCAGGATTAACTCACTGTTTCAGTGTGGTACCACACTACTACCTGATCCAACCCAGAAAACGCCCAGGATCAGGCCAACAAGTATGCGAAAAATGCGAAAGTATGAGCCAGATGATGGCAAATACCAGAGCTAACCCTGACCTAACCGGTGTTATCCTCTAAAATATAGATTGTATCCAGGTTTGGTACACTGTTGCAGTGTGGCACCACACTACTACCCGATCCAACCCAGAAAACGCCCGGGATCTGGCCAAAAAGTATGCGAAAAATGCGAAAGTATGAGCCAGATGATGGCAAATACCAGACCTAACCCTGACATAACCGGTGTTACCCTCTAATATATAGATCGAACCCAGGATTAACTCACTGTTTCAGTGTGGCACCACATTACTACGTGATCCAAACCAGAATACGGCCAGGATCTGGCCAACAAGTATGCGAAATATGCGAAAGCATGAGCCAGATGATGGCAAATACCAGACCTAACCCAAACCTAACCGGTGCTGCCCTCTAATATATAGATCGAATTCAGGATTACTTCACTGTTTCAGTGGGGTACCACACTACTACCTGATCCAACCCAGAAAACGCCCAGGATCTGGCCAACAAGTATGCGAGAAATGCGAAAGTATGAGCCAGATGATGGCAAATACCAGAGCTAACCCTGACCTAGCCCGTGTTATCCTCTAAAATATTGATTGAATCCAGGTTTACCTCACTGTTGCAGTGTGGCGCCACATTACTACGTGCTCCAACCCAGAAAACGCCCAGGATCAGGCCAACAAGTATGCGAAAAATGCGAAAGTATGAGCCAGATGATGGCAAATACCAGACCTAACGCTGACCTAACCGGTGTTATCCTCTAAAATATAGATTGTATCCAGGTTTAATTCACTGTTGCAGTGTGGAACCACATTACTACGTGATCCAAACCAGAAAACGCCCAGGATCTGGCCAACAAGTATGCGAAAAATGCGAAATCATGAGCCAGATGATGGCAAATACCAGACCTAACCCAAACCTAACCGGTGTTACCCTCTAATATATAGATCGAATCCAGGACTAACTCACTGTTTCAGTGTGGTACCACACTACTACCTGATCCAACCCAGAAAACGCCCAGGATCAGGCCAACAAGTATGCGAAAAATGCGAAAGTATGAGCCAGATGATGGCAAATACCAGACCTAACCCAAACCTTACCGGTATTACTCTCTAATCTATAGATCGAGTTCAGGATTACTTCACTGTTTCAGTGGGGTACCACACTACTACCTTATCCAACCCAGAAAACGCCCAGGATCTGGCCAACAAGTATGCGAAAAATGCGAAAGTATGAGCCAGATGATGGCAAATACCAGACCTAACCCTGACCTAACCGGTGTTATCCTCTAAAATATAGATCGAATCCAGGATTAACTCACTGTTTCAGTGTGGTACCACATTACTACGTGATCCAACCCAGAAAACGCCTAGGATCTGGCCAACAAGTAGGTGAAAAGGCGAATGTATGAGCCTGATGATGGCAAATACCAGACCTAACCCAAACCTAACCGGTGTTATCCTCTAAAATATAGGTCGAATCCAGGATTAACTCACTGTTTCAGTGTGGTACCACATTACTACCTGATCCAAACCAGAAAACGCCCAGGATCTGGCCAACAAGTATGCGAAAAATGCGAAAGCATGAGCCAGATGATGGCAAATACCAGACCTAACCCAAACCTAACCGGTGTTACTCTCTAATCTATAGATCGAATTCAGGATTACTTCACTGTTTCAGTGTGGTACCACATTACTACCTGATCCAAACCAGAAAACGCCCAGGTTCTGGCCAACAAGTATGCGAAAAATGCGAAAGCATGAGCCTGATGATGGCAAATACCAGACCTAACCCAAACCTAACCGGTGTTATCCTCTAAAATATAGGTCGAATCCAGGATTAACTCACTGTTTCAGTGTGGTACCACATTACTACCTGATCCAAACCAGAAAACGCCCAGGATCTGGCCAACAAGTATGCGAAAAATGCGAAAGCATGAGCCAGATGATGGCAAATACCAGACCTAACCCAAACCTAACCGGTGTTACTCTCTAATCTATAGATCGAATTCAGGATTACTTCACTGTTTCAGTGTGGTACCACATTACTACCTGATCCGACCCAGAAAACGCCCAGGATCAGGCCAACAAGTATGAGAAAAATGCGAAAGTATGAGCCAGATGATGACAAATACCAGACCTAACGCTGACCTAACCGGTGTTATCCTCTAAAATATAGACTGTATCCAGGTTTAACTTACTGTTGCAGTGTCGAATCACATTACTACCTGATCCAACCCAGAAAACGCCCAGGATCTGGCCAACAAGTATGCGAAAAATGCGAAAGTATGAGCCAGATGTTGGCAAATACTAGACCTAACGCTGACCTAAACGGTGTTATCCTCTAAAATATAGATTGTATCCAGGTTTAACTCACTGTTGCAGTTTGGAACCACATTACTACGTGATCCAAACCAGAAAACGCCCAGGATCTGGCCAACAAGTATGCGAAAAATGAGAAAGCATGAGCCAGATGATGGCAAATACCAGACCTAACCCAAACCTAACCGGTGTTACCCTCTAATATATACATCGAATTCAGGATTACTTCACTGTTTCAGTGGGGTACCACACTACTACCTGATACAACCCAGAAAACGGCCAGGTTCTGACCAACAAGTATGCGAAAAATGCGAAAGTATGAGCCAGATGATGGCAAATATCAGACCTAACCCTGACCTAACCGGTGTTATCCTGTAAAATATAGAATCCAGTATTAACTCACTGGTTCAGTGTGGTACCACATTACTACGTGATCCAAACCAGAATACGCCCAGGATCTGGCCAACAAGTATGCGAAAAATGCGAAAGCATGAGGCAGATGATGGCAAATACCAGAACTAACCCAAACCTAACCGGTGTTACCCTCTAATATATAGATCGAATTCAGGATTACTTCACTGATTCAGTGGGGTACCACACTACTACCTGATCCAACCCAGAAAACGCCCAGGTTCTGACCAACAATTATGCGAAGAATGCGAAAGTATGAGCCAGATGATGGCAAATATCAGACCTAACCCTGACCTAACCGGTGTTATCCTGTAAAATATAGATCGAATCCAGGATTTACTCACTGGTTCAGTGTGGTACCACATTACTACGTGATCCAACCCAAAAAACGCCCAGGATCTGGCCAACAAGCATGCGAGAAATGCGAAAGTATGAGCCAGATGATGGCAAATACCAAACCTATCACAAACGTAACCGGTGTTACCCTCTAATATATAGATCGAATCCAGGATTACTTCACTGTTTCAGTGCGGTACCACACTACTACCTGATCCAACCCAGAAAACGCACAGGATCTGGCCAACAAGTATGCGAAAAATGCGAAAGAATGAGGCAGATGATGGCAAATACCAGACCTAACCCTGACATAACCGGTGTTACCCACTAATATATAGATCGAATCCAGGATTAACTCACTGTTTCAGTTTGGTACCACACTACTACCTGATCCAACCCAGAAAACGCCCAGGATCAGGCCAACAAGTATGCGAAAAATGCGAAAGTATGAGCCAGATGATGGCAAATACCAGAGCTAACGCTGACCTAACCGGTGCTATCCTCTAAAATATAGATTGTATCCAGGTTTAATTCACTGTTGCAGTGTGGAACCACATTACTACGTGATCCAAACCAGAAAACGCCCAGGATCTGGCCAACAAGTATGCGAAAAATGCGAAAGCATGAGCCAGATGATGGCAAATACCAGACATAACCCAAACCTAACCGGTGTTACCCTCTAATATATAGATCGAATTCAGGATTACTTCACTGATTCAGTGGGGTACCACACTACTACCTGATCCAACCCAGAAAACGCCCAGGATCAGGCCAACAAGTATGCGAAAAATGCGAAAGTATGAGCCAGATGATGGCAAATACCAGAGCTAACGCTGACCTAACCGGTGCTATCCTCTAAAATATAGATTGTATCCGGGATTAACTCACTGTTTCAGTGTGGTACCACACTACTACCTGATCCAACCCAGAAAACGCCCAGGATCAGGCCAACAAGTATGCGAAAAATGCGAAAGTATGAGCCAGATGATGGCAAATACCAGAGCTAACCCTGACCTAACCGGTGTTATCCTCTAAAATATAGATTGTATCCAGGTTTGGTACACTGTTGCAGTGTGGCACCACACTACTACCCGATCCAACCCAGAAAACGCCCAGGATCTGGCCAAAAAGTATGCGAAAAATGCGAAAGTATGAGCCAGATGATGGCAAATACCAGACCTAACCCTGACATAACCGGTGTTACCCTCTAATATATAGATCGAACCCAGGATTAACTCACTGTTTCAGTGTGGCACCACATTACTACGTGATCCAAACCAGAATACGGCCAGGATCTGGCCAACAAGTATGCGAAATATGCGAAAGCATGAGCCAGATGATGGCAAATACCAGACCTAACCCAAACCTAACCGGTGCTGCCCTCTAATATATAGATCGAATTCAGGATTACTTCACTGTTTCAGTGGGGTACCACACTACTACCTGATCCAACCCAGAAAACGCCCAGGATCTGGCCAACAAGTATGCGAGAAATGCGAAAGTATGAGCCAGATGATGGCAAATACCAGAGCTAACCCTGACCTAGCCCGTGTTATCCTCTAAAATATTGATTGAATCCAGGTTTACCTCACTGTTGCAGTGTGGCGCCACATTACTACGTGCTCCAACCCAGAAAACGCCCAGGATCAGGCCAACAAGTATGCGAAAAATGCGAAAGTATGAGCCAGATGATGGCAAATACCAGACCTAACGCTGACCTAACCGGTGTTATCCTCTAAAATATAGATTGTATCCAGGTTTAATTCACTGTTGCAGTGTGGAACCACATTACTACGTGATCCAAACCAGAAAACGCCCAGGATCTGGCCAACAAGTATGCGAAAAATGCGAAATCATGAGCCAGATGATGGCAAATACCAGACCTAACCCAAACCTAACCGGTGTTACCCTCTAATATATAGATCGAATCCAGGACTAACTCACTGTTTCAGTGTGGTACCACACTACTACCTGATCCAACCCAGAAAACGCCCAGGATCAGGCCAACAAGTATGCGAAAAATGCGAAAGTATGAGCCAGATGATGGCAAATACCAGACCTAACCCAAACCTTACCGGTATTACTCTCTAATCTATAGATCGAGTTCAGGATTACTTCACTGTTTCAGTGGGGTACCACACTACTACCTTATCCAACCCAGAAAACGCCCAGGATCTGGCCAACAAGTATGCGAAAAATGCGAAAGTATGAGCCAGATGATGGCAAATACCAGACCTAACCCTGACCTAACCGGTGTTATCCTCTAAAATATAGATCGAATCCAGGATTAACTCACTGTTTCAGTGTGGTACCACATTACTACGTGATCCAACCCAGAAAACGCCTAGGATCTGGCCAACAAGTAGGTGAAAAGGCGAATGTATGAGCCTGATGATGGCAAATACCAGACCTAACCCAAACCTAACCGGTGTTATCCTCTAAAATATAGGTCGAATCCAGGATTAACTCACTGTTTCAGTGTGGTACCACATTACTGCCTGATCCAAACCAGAAAACGCCCAGGATCTGGCCAACAAGTATGCGAAAAATGCGAAAGCATGAGCCAGATGATGGCAAATACCAGACCTAACCCAAACCTAACCGGTGTTACTCTCTAATCTATAGATCGAATTCAGGATTACTTCACTGTTTCAGTGTGGTACCACATTACTACCTGATCCAAACCAGAAAACGCCCAGGTTCTGGCCAACAAGTATGCGAAAAATGCGAAAGCATGAGCAAGATGATGGCAAATACCAGACCTAACCCAAACCTAACCGGTGATACTCTCTAATCTATAGATCGAATTCAGGATTACTTCACTGTTTCAGTGGGGTACCACACTACTACCTGATCCAACCCAGAGAACGCCCAGGATCTGACCAACAAGTATGCGAAAAATGCGAAAGTATCAGCCAGATGATGGCAAATACCAGACCTAACCCAAACCTAACAGGTGTTATCCTCTAATATATAGATTGTATCCAGGTTTAATTCACTGTTGCAGTGTGGAACCACATTACTACGTGATCCAAACCAGAAAACGCCCAGGATCTGGCCAACAAGTATGCGAAAAATGAGAAAGCATGAGCCAGATGATGGCAAATACCAGACCTAACCCAAACCTAACCGGTGTTACCCTCTAATATATAGATCGAATTCAGGATTACTTCACTGTTTCAGTGGGGTACCACACTACTACCTGATCCAACCCAGAAAACGCCCAGGTTCTGTCCAACAATTATGCGAAGAATGCGAAAGTATGAGCCAGATGATGGCAAATATCAGACCTAACCCTGACCTAACCGGTGTTATCCTCTAAAATATAGATCGAATCCAGGATTAACTCACTGGTTCAGTGTGGTACCACATTACTACGTGATCCAACCCAAAAAACGCCCAGGATCTGGCCAACAAGCATGCGAGAAATGCGAAAGTATGAGCCAGATGATGGCAAATACCAGAGCTAACCCTGACCTAGCCCGTGTTATCCTCTAAAATATTGATTGAATCCAGGTTTACCTCACTGTTGCAGTGTGGTGCCACATTACTACGTGTTCCAAACCAGAAAACGCCCAGGATCTGGCCAACAAGTATGCGAAATATGCGAAAGTATGAGCCTGATGATGGCAAATACCAGACCTATCACAAACGTAACCGGTGTTACCCTCTAATATATAGATCGAATCCAGGATTACTTCACTGTTTCAGTGCGGTACCACACTACTACCTGATCCAACCCAGAAAACGCACAGGATCTGGCCAACAAGTATGCGAAAAATGCGAAAGAATGAGGCAGATGATGGCAAATACCAGACCTAACCCTGACATAACCGGTGTTACCCACTAATATATAGATCGAATCCAGGATTAACTCGCTGTTTCAGTTTGGTACCACACTACTACCTGATCCAACCCAGAAAACGCCCAGGATCAGGCCAACAAGTATGCGAAAAATGCGAAAGTATGAGCCAGATGATGGCAAATACCAGAGCTAACGCTGACCTAACCGGTGCTATCCTCTAAAATATAGATTGTATCCAGGTTTAATTCACTGTTGCAGTGTGGAACCACATTACTACGTGATCCAAACCAGAAAACGCCCAGGATCTGGCCAACAAGTATGCGAAAAATGCGAAAGCATGAGCCAGATGATGGCAAATACCAGACATAACCCAAACCTAACCGGTGTTACCCTCTAATATATAGATCGAATTCAGGATTACTTCACTGATTCAGTGGGGTACCACACTACTACCTGATCCAACCCAGAAAACGCCCAGGTTCTGACCAACAAGTATGCGAAGAATGCGAAGGTATGGGCCAGATGATGGCAAATATCAGAACTAACCCAATCCTAACCGGTGTTACCCTCTAATATATAGATCGAATCCAGGATTAACTCACTGTTTCAGTGTGGTACCACACTACTACCTGATCCAACCCAGAAAACGCCCAGGATCAGGCCAACAAGTATGCGAAAAATGCGAAAGTATGAGACAGATGATGGCAAATACCAGAGCTAACCCTGACCTAACCGGTGTTATCCTCTAAAATATAGATTGTATCCAGGTTTGGTACACTGTTGCAGTGTGGCACCACACTACTACCCGATCCAACCCAGAAAACGCCCAGGATCTGGCCAAAAAGTATGCGAAAAATGCGAAAGTATGAGCCAGATGATGGCAAATACCAGACCTAACCCTGACATAACCGGTGTTACCCTCTAATATATAGATCGAATCCAGGATTACTTCACTGTTTCAGTGGGGTACCACACTACTACCTGATCCAACCCAGAAAACGCCCAGGATCTGGCTAACAAGTATGCGAAAAATGAGAAAGCATGAGCCAGATGATGGCAAATACCGGAGCTAACCCTGACCTAACCGGTGTTATCCTCTAAAATATAGATTGTATCCAGGTTTGGTACACTGTTGCAGAGTGGCACCACATTACTACGACATCGAAACCAGAAAGCGCCCAGGATCTGGCCAACAAGTATGCGAAAATGCGAAAGTATGAGCCTGACGATTGCAAATACCAGAACTAACCCTGACCTAACCGGTGTTATCCTGTAAAATATAGATCGAATCCAGGATTACTTCACTGTTTGAGTGGGGTACCACACTACTACCTGATCCAACCCAGAAAACGCCCAGGATCTGGCTAACAAGTATGCGAAAAATGAGAAAGCATGAGCCAGATGATGGCAAATACCAGACCTAACCCAAACCTAACCGGTGTTACCCTCTAATATATAGATCGAATCCAGGATTAACTCACTGTTTCAGTGTGGCACCACACTACTACCTGATCCAACCCAGAAAACGCCCAGGATCTGGCCAGCAAGTGTGCGGAAAATGCGAAAGTATGAGCCAGATGATGGCAAATACCAGACCTAACCCTGACCTAACCGGTGTTATCCTCTAAAATATAGATTGTATCCAGGTTTAATTCACTGTTGCAGTGTGGAACCACATTACTACGCGATCCAAACCAGAAAACGCCCAGGATCTGGCCAACAAGTATGCGAAAAATGCGAAAGTATGAGCCAGATGATTGCAAATACCAGACCTAACCCTGACCTAACCGTTATTACCCTCTAATATATAGATCGAATTCAGGATTACTTCACTGTTTCAGTGGGGTGCCACACTACTGCCTGATCCAACCCAGAAAATGCCCAGGATCTGACCAAAAAGTATGCGAAAAATGCGAAGGTATGGGCCAGATGATGGCAAATATCAGACCTAACCCAATCCTAACCGGTGTTACCCTCTAATATATAGATCGAATCCAGGATTAACTCACTGTTTCAGTGTGGTACCACACTACTACCTGATCCAACCCAGAAAACGCCCAGGATCAGGCCAACAAGTATGCGAAAAATGCGAAAGTATGAGCCAGATGATGGCAAATACCAGACCTAACCCAAACCTAACCGGTGTTACTCTCTAATCTATAGATCGAGTTCAGGATTACTTCACTGTTTCAGTGGGGTACCACACTACTACCTTATCCAACCCAGAAAACGCCCAGGATCTGGCCAACAAGTATGCGAAAAATGCGAAAGTATGAGCCAGATGATGGCAAATACCAGACCTACCCCTGACCTAACCGGTGTTATCCTCTAAAATATAGATCGAATCCAGGTTTAACTCACTGTTTCAGTGTGGTACCACATTACTACGTGATCCAACCCAGAAAACGCCTAGGATCTGGCCAACAAGTAGGTGAAAAGGCGAATGTATGAGCCTGATGATGGCAAATACCAGACCTAACCCAAACCTAACCGGTGTTATCCTCTAAAATATAGGTCGAATCCAGGATTAACTCACTGTTTCAGTGTGGTACTACATTACTACCTGATCCAAACCAGAAAACGCCCAGGATCTGGCCAACAAGTATGCGAAAAATGCGAAAGCATGAGCCAGATGATGGCAAATACCAGACCTAACCCAAACCTAACCGGTGTTACCCTCTAATATATAGATCGAATCCAGGATTATATCACCCTTTCCGTGTGGTACCACATTACTACGTGATCCAAATCAGAAAACGCCCAGGATCTGACCAACAAGTATGCGAAAAATGCGAATGTATGAGCCAGATGATTGCAAATACCAGACCTAACCCTGACCTAACCGGTGTTATCCTCTAATATATAGATTGTATCCAGGTTTAATTCACTGTTGCAGTGTGGAACCACATTACTACGTGATCCAAACCAGAAAACGCCCAGGATCTGGCCAACAAGTATGCGAAAAATGCGAAGGCATGAGCCAGATGATGGCAAATACCAGAACTAACCCAAACCTAACCGGTGTTACCCTCTAATATATAGATCGAATCCAGGATTAACTCACTGTTTCAGTGTGGCAACCACACTACTACCTGATCCAACCCAGAAAACGCCCAGGATCTGGCCAGCAAGTATGCGAAAAATGCGTAAGTATGAGCCAGATGATGACAAATACCAGACCTAACCCTGACCTAACCGGTGTTATCCTCTAATATGTAGATTGTATCCAGGTTTAATTCACTGTTGCAGTGTGGAACCACATTACTACGTGATCCAAACCAGAAAACGCCCAGGATCTGGCCAACAAGTATGCGAAAAATGAGAAAGCATGAGCCAGATGATGGCAAATACCAGACCTAACCCATACCTAACCGGTGTTACCCTCTAATATATAGATCGAATTCAGGATTACTTCACTGTTTCAGTGGGGTACCACACTACTACCTGATCCAACCCAGAAAACGCCCAGGATCTGACCAACAAGTATGCGAAAAATGCGAAAGTATGAGCCAGATGATGGCAAATACCAGACCTAACCCAAACCTAACCGGTGTTACCCTCTAATATATAGATCGAATCCAGGATTATCTCACCCTTTCCGTGTGGTACCACATTACTACGTGATCCAAATCAGAAAACGCCCAGGATCTGACCAACAAGTATGCGAAAAATGCGAAAGTATGAGCCAGATGATGGCAAATACCAGAGCTAACCCTGACCTAACCGGTGTTATCACCTAAAATATAGATTGTATCCAGGTTTAACTCACTGTTGGAGTGTGGAACCACATTACTACGTGATCCAAACCAGAAAACGCCCAGGATCTGGCCAACAAGTATCCGAAAAATGCAAAAGTATGAGCCAGATGATGGCAAATACCAGAGCTAACCCTGACCTAACCGGTGTTATCCTCTAAAATATAGATTGTATCCAGGTTTGGTACACTGTTGCAGTGTGGCACCACATTACTACGTGATCCAAACCAGAAAACGCCCAGGATCTGGCCCACAAGTATGCGAAAAATGCGAAAGCATGAGCCAGATGATGGCAAATACCAGACCTAACCCAAACCTAACCGGTGTTACCCTCTAATATATAGATCGAATTCAGGATTACTTCACTGTTTCAGTGGGGTACCACACTACTGCCTGATCCAACCCAGAAAACGCCCAGGATCTGGCCAACAAGTATGCGAAAAATGCGATAGTATGAGCCAGATGATGGCAAATACCAGACCTAACCCTGACCTAACCGGTGTTATCCTCTAAAATATAGATTGTATCCAGCTTTAATTCACTGTTGCAGTGTGGAACCACATTACTACGTGATCCAAACCAGAAAACGCCCAGGATATGGCCAACAAGTATGCGAAAAATGCGAAAGTATGAGCCAGATGATGGCAAATACCAGACCTAACCCTGACCTAACCGGTGTTATCACCTAAAATATAGATTGTATCCAGGTTTAACTCACTGTTGGAGTGTGGAACCACATTACTACGTGATCCAAACCAGAAAACGCCCAGGATCTGGCCAACAAGTATGCGAAAAATGCGAAAGCATGAGCCAGATGATGGCAAATACCAGACCTAACCCAAACCTAACCGGTGTTACCCTCTAATATATAGATCGAATTCAGGATTACTTCACTGTTTCAGTGGGGTACCACACTACTGCCTGATCCAACCCAGAAAACGCCCAGGATCTGGCCAACAAGTATGCGAAAAATGCGATAGTATGAGCCAGATGATGGCAAATACCAGAGCTTACCCAGACCTAACCGGTGTTATCCTCTAAAATATAGATTGTATCCAGGTTTGGCACACTGTTTCAGTGTGGTACCACATTACTACGTGATCCAAACCAGAATACGCCCAGAATCTGGCCAACAAGTATGCGAAAAATGCGAAAGCATGAGCCAGATGATGGCAAATACCAGACCTAACCCAAACCTAACCGGTGTTACCCTCTAATATATAGATCGAATTCAGGATTACTTCACTGTTTCAGTGGGGTACCACACTACTAACTGATCCAACCCAGAAAACGCCCAGGATCTGGCCAACAAGTATGCGAAAAATGCGAAAGTATGAGCCAGATGATGGCAAATACTAGACCTAACGCTGACCTAAACGGTGTTATCCTCTAAAATATAGATTGTATCCAGGTTTAACTCACTGTTGCAGTGTGGAACCACATTACTACGTGATCCAAACCAGAAAACGCCCAGGATCTGGCCAACAAGTATGCCAAAAATGCGGAAGCATGAGCCAGATGATGGCAAATACCGGACCTAACCCAAACCTAACCGGTGTTACCCTCTAATACATAGATCGAATCCAGGATTACTTCACTGTTTCAGTGCGGTACCACACTACTACCTGATCCAAAGCACAAAACGCCCATGGTCTGGCCAGCAAGTATGCAAAAAATGCGAAAGTATGAGCCAGATGATGGCAAATACCAGACCTAACCCTGACCTAACCGGTGTTATCCTCTAAAATATAGATTGTATCCAGGATTAGCTCACTGCTGCAGTGTGGTACCACATTACTACCTGATCCAATCCAGAAAACGCCCAGGATCTGGCCAACAAGTATGCGAAAAATGCGAAAGTATGAGCCAGATGATGGCTAATACTAGACCTAACGCTGACCTAAACGGTGTTATCCTCTAAAATATAGATTGTATCCAGGATTAACTCACTGTTTCAGTGGGGTACCACACTACTTCCTGATACAACCCAGAAAACGCCCAGGTTCTGACCAACAAGTATGCGAAGAATGCGAAAGTATGAGCCAGATGATGGCAAATATCAGACCTAACCCTGACCTAACCGGTGTTATCCTGTAAAATATAGAATCCAGGATTAACTCACTGGTTCAGTGTGGTACCACATTACTACGTGATCCAAACCAGAATACGCCCAGGTTCTGGCCAACAAGTATGCGAAAAATGCGAAAGCATGAGGCAGATGATGGCAAATTCCAGACCTAACCCAAACCTAACCGGTGTTACCCTCTAATATATAGATCGAATTCAGGATTACTTCACTGATTCAGTGGGGTACCACACTACTACCTGATCCAACCCAGAAACCGCCCAGGTTCTGACCAACAATTATGCGAAGAATGCGAAAGTATGAGCCAGATGATGGCAAATATCAGACCTAACCCTGACCTAACCGGTGTTATCCTGTAAAATATAGATCGAATCCAGGATTAACTCACTGTTTCAGTGTGGTACCACATTACTACGTGATCCAAACCAGAAAACGCCCGGGATCTGGCCAACAAGTATGCGAAAAAATCGAAAGTATGAGCCAGATGATGGTAAATACCAGACCTAACCCAAACATAACCGGTGTTACCCTCTAATTTATAGACCGAATCCAGGATTAACTCACTGTTTCAGTGTGGCACCACACTACTACCTGATCCAACCCAGAAAACGCCCAGGATCTGGCCAGCAAGTATGCGGAAAATGCGAAAGTATGAGCCAGATGATGGCAAATACCAGACCTAACCCTGACCTAACCGATGTTATCCTCTAAAATATAGATTGTATCCAGGTTCAATTCACTGTTGCAGTGTGGAACCACATTACTACGTGATCCAAACCAGAAAACGCTCACGATCTGGCCAACAACTATGCGAAAAATGAGAAAGCATGAGCCAGATGATGGGAAATACCAGACCTAACCCAAACCTAACCGGCGTTACCCTCTAATCTATAGATCGAATTCGGGATTACTTCACTGTTTCAGTGGGGTACCACACTACTACCTGATCCAACCCAGAAAACGCCCAGGATCTGTCCAACAAGTATGCGAAAAATGCGAAAGTGTGAGCCAGATGATGGCAAATACCAGACCTAACCCAAACCTAACCGGTGTTACCCTCTAATTTATAGATCGAATCCAGGATTAACTCACTGTTTCAGTGTGGCACCACACTACTACCTGATCCAACCCAGAAAACGCCCAGGATCTGTCCAACAAGTATGCGAAAAATGCGAAAGTGTGAGCCAGATGATGGCAAATACCAGACCTAACCCAAACCTAACCGGTGTTACCCTCTAATTTATAGATCGAATCCAGGATTAACTCACTGTTTCAGTGTGGCACCACACTACTACCTGATCCAACCCAGGAAACGCCCACGATCTGGCCAGCAAGTATGCGAAAAATGCGAAAGTGTGAGCCAGATGATGGCAAATACCAGACCTAACCCAAACCTAACCGGTGTTACCCTCTAATATATAGATCGAATCCAGGATTAACTCACTGTTTCAGTGTGGCACCACACTACTACCTGATCCAACCCAGAAAACGCCCAGGATCTGGCCAGCAAGTATGCGAAAAATGCGAAAGTATCAGCCAGATGATGGCAAATACCAGACCTAACCCTGACCTAACCGGTGTTATCTTCTAAAATATAGATTGTATCCAGGATTAATTCACTGTTGCAGTGTGGAACCACATTACTACGTGATCCAAACCAGAAAACGCCCAGGATCTGGCCAACAAGTATGCGAAAAATGAGAAAGCATGAGCCAGATGATGGCAAATACCAGACCTAACCCAAACCTAACCGGTGTTACCCTCTAATATATAGATCGAATTCAGGATTACTCACTGTTTCAGTGGGGTACCACACTACTACCTGATCCAACCCAGAATACGCCCAGGATCTGGCCAACAAGTATGCGAAGAATGCGAAAGCATGAGCCAGATGATGGCAAATACCAGACCTAACCCAAACCTAACCGGTGTTACCTTCTAATATATAGATCGAATTCAGGATTACTTCACTGTTTCAGTGGGGTACCACACTACAACCTGATCCGACCCAGAAAACGCCCAGGATCAGGCCAACAAGTATGAGAAAAATGCGAAAGTATGAGCCAGATGATGACAAATACCAGACCTAACGCTGACCTAACCGGTGTTATCCTCTAAAATATAGACTGTATCCAGGTTTAACTTACTGTTGCAGTGTCGAATCACATTACTACGTGATCCAAACCAGAAAACGCCCAGGATCTGGCCAACAAGTATGCGAAAAATGCGAAAGCATGAGCCAGATGATGGCAAATACCAGACCTAACCCAAACCTAACCGGTGTTACCCTCTAATATATAGATCGAACTCAGGATTACTTCACTGTTTCAGTGGTGTACCACACTACTACCTGATCCAACCCAGAAAACGCCCAGGATCTGGCCAACAAGAATGCGAAAAATGCGAAAGTATGAGCCAGATGATGGCAAACACCAGAGCTAACCCTGACCTAACCGGTGTTATCCTCTAAAATATAGATTGTATCCAGGTTTAGCTCACTGTTGCAGTGTGGAACCACATTACTACGTGATCCAAACCAGAAAACGCCCAGGATCTGGCCAACAAGTATGCGAAAATTGCGAAAGCATGAGCCAGATGATGGCAAATACCAGACCTAACCCAAACCTAACCGGTGTTACCCTCTAATATATAGATCGAATTCAGGATTACTTCACTGTTTCAGTGGGGTACCACACTACTGCCTGATCCAACCCAGAAAACGCCCAGGATCTGGCCAACAAGTATGCGAAAAATGCGAAAGTATGAGCCAGATGATGGCAAATACCAGAGCTTACCCTGACCTAACCGGTGTTATCCTCTAAAATATAGATTGTATCCAGGTTTGGTACACTGTTGCAGTGTGGCACCACATTACTACGTGATCCAAACCAGAAAACGCCCAGGATCTGGCCCACAAGTATGCGTAAAATGAGAAAGCATGCGCCAGATGATGGCAAATGCCGGACCTAACACAAACCTAACCGGTGTTACCCTCTAATATATAGGTCGAATCCAGGATTAACTCATTCTTTCAGTGTGGTACCACATTACTACGTGATCCCAACCAGAAAACGCCCAGGATCTGGCCAACAAGTATCCGAAAAATGCGAAAGTATGAGCCAGATGATGGCTAATACCAGAGCTAACCCTGACCTAACCGGTGTTATCCTCTAAAATATAGATTGTATCCAGGTTTGGTACACTGTTGCAGTGTGGCACCACATTACTACGTGATCCAAACCAGAAAACGCCCAGGATCTGGCCCACAAGTATGCGTAAAATGAGAAAGCATGCGCCAGATGATGGCAAATGCCGGACCTAACACAAACCTAACCGGTGTTACCCTCTAATATATAGGTCGAATCCAGGATTAACTCATTCTTTCAGTGTGGTACCACATTACTACGTGATCCCAACCAGAAAACGCCCAGGATCTGGCCAACAAGTATCCGAAAAATGCGAAAGTATGAGCCAGATGATGGCAAATACCAGACCTAACCCTGACCTAACCGGTGTTATCACCTAAAATATAGATTGTATCCAGGTTTAACTCACTGTTGGAGTGTGGAACCACATTACTACGTGATCCAAACCAGAAAACGCCCAGGATCTGGCCAACAAGTATGCGAAAAATGCGAAAGCATGAGCCAGATGATGGCAAATACCAGACCTAACCCAGACCTAACCGGTATTATCCTCTAAAATATAGATCGAATCCAGGATTAACTCACTGTTTTAGTGTGGTACCACATTACTACGTGATCCAAACCAGAAAACGCCCATGATCTGGCCAACAAGTATGCGAAAAATGCGAAAGCATGAGCCAGATGATGGCAAATACCAGACCTAACCCAAACCTAACCGGTGTTACCCTCTAATATATAGATCGAATTCAGGATTACTTCACTGTTTCAGTGGGGTACCACACTACTACCTGATCCAACCCAGAAAACGCCCAGGATCTGGCCAAAAAGTATGCGAAAAATGCGAAAGAATGAGCCACATGATGGCAAATACCAGACCTAACCCTGACCTAACCAGTGTTATCCTCTAAAATATAGATTGTATCCAGGTTTAACTCACTGATGCAGAGTGGAACCACATTACTACGTGATCCAAACCAGAAAACGCCCAGGATCTGGCCAATAAGTATGCGAAAAATGCGAAAGTATGGGCCAGATGATGGCAAATACCAGAGCTAACCCTGACCTAACCGGTGTTATCCTCTAAAATATAGATGGCATCCAGGTTTAACTCACTGTTACAGTGTGGAACCGAATTACTACGTGATCCAAACCAGAAAACGCCCAGGATCTGGCCAACAAGTATGCGAAAAATGCGAAAGTATGAGCCAGATGATGGCAAATACCAGAGCTAACCCTGACCTAACCGGTGTTATCCTCTAAAATATAGATTGTATCCTAGATAAACTCACTGTTTCAGTGTGGTACCACATTACCGCGTGATCCAAACCAGAAAACGGTCAGGATCTGACCAAAAAGTATGCGAAAAATGCGAAAGAATGAGCCACAGGATGACAAATACCAGACCTAACCCTGACATAACCGGTGTTATCCTCTAAAATATAGAATGTATCCAGGTTTAACTCACTGTTGCAGTGTGGAACCAAATTACTACGTGATCCAAACCAGAAAACGCCCAGGGTCTGGCCAAAAAATATGCGAAAAATGCGAAAGCATGAGCCAGATGATGGCAAATACCAGACCTAACCCAAACCTAACCGGTGTTACCCTCTAATATATAGATCGAATTCAGGATTACTTCACTGTTTCAGTGGGGTACCACATTACTACGTGATCCAAACCAGAAAACGCCCAGGATCTGGCCAATAAGTATGCGAAAAATGCGAAAGTATGGGCCAGATGATGGCAAATAACAGACCTAACCCTGACCTAACCGGTGTTATCCTCTAAAATATAGATTGTATCCTAGATAAACTCACTGTTTCAGTGTGGTACCACATTACCGCGTGATCCAAACCAGAAAACGGTCAGGATCTGACCAAAAAGTATGCGAAAAATGCGAAAGAATGAGCCAGAGGATGACAAATACCAGACCTAACCCTGACTTAACCGGTGTTATCCTCTAAAATATAGATTGCATCCAGGTTTAACTCACTGATGCAGTGTGGAACCACATTACTACCTGATCCAACCCAGAAAACGCCCAGGATCAGGCGAACAGGTATGCGAAAAATACGAAACTATGAGCCAGATGATGGCAAATACCAGATCTAACCCTGACCTAGCCGGTGTTATCCTCTAAAATATAGATTGAATCCTAGATAAACTCACTGTTTCAGTGTCGTACCACATTACCGCGTGATCCAAACCAGAAAACGCCCAGGATCTGGCCAAAAAGTATGCGAAAAATTCGAAAGCATGAGCCAGATGATGGCAAATACCAGACCTAACCCTGACCTAGCCGGTGTTCTCCTCTAAAATATTGATTGCATCCAGGTTTAACTCACCGTTGCAGTGTGGTGCCACAATACTACGTGATCCAAACCAGAAAACGCCCAGGATCTGGCCAATAAGTATGCGAAAAATGTGAAAGTATGGGCCAGGTGATGGCAAATACCAGACCTAACCCTGACCTAACCGGTGTTATCCTCTAAAATATAGATTGAATCCAGGTTTGGCACACTGTTGCAGTGTGGCACCACATTACTATGTGATCCAAGCCAGAAAATGCCCAGGATCTAGCCAACAAGTATGCGAAAAATGCGAAAGTGTGAGCCAGATGATGGCAAATGCCAGACCTAACCCAAACCTAACCGGTGTTACCCTCTAATAAATAGGTCGAATCCAGGATTAACTGACCCATTCAGTGTGGTACCACATTACTACGTGATCCAAACCAGAAAACGCCCAGGATCTGGCCAACAAGTATGCGAAAGTCGAAAGTATGAGCCAGATGATGGCAAATACCAGACCTAACCCAAACCTAACCGGTGTTACCCTCTAATACATAGATCGAATCCAGGATTACTTCACTGTTTCAGTGCGGTACCACACTACTACCTGATCCAACCCAGAAAACGCCAAGGATCTGTCCAACAAGTATGCGAAAAATGCGAAAGTATGAGCCAGATGATGGCAAATACCAGACCTAACCCTGACCTAACCGGTGTTATCTTCTAAAATATAAATTGTGTCCAGGTTTAACTCACTGTCGCAGTGTGGAACCACATTACTACGTGATCCAAAACTGAAAATGCCCCGTATCTGGCCAACAAGTATGCGAAAAATGCGAAAGTATGAGCCACATGATGGCAAATACCAGAACTAACACTGACCTAGCCCGTGTTATCCTCTAAAATATAGATTGAATCCAGGTTTACCTCACTGTTGCAGTGTGGTGCCACATTACTACGTGAGCCAAACCAGAAAGCGCCCAGGATCTGGCCAACAAGTTTGCGAAATATGCGAGAGTATGTGCCGGATGATGGCAAATACCAGACCTAACCCTGTCCTAACCGGTGTTATCCTCTAAAATATAGATTGAATCCAGGTTTAACTCACTGTTGCAGTGCGGAACCTCATTGCTACGTGATCCAAACCAGAAAATGCCCAGGATCTGGCCAACAAGTATGCGAAAAATGCGAAAGTATGAGCCAGATGATGGCAAATACCAGACCTAACCCTGACCTAACCGGTGTTATCCTCTAAAATATAGATTGAATCCAGGTTTACCTCACTGTTGCAGTGTGGTGCCACATTACTACGTGAGCCAAACCAGAAAGCGCCCAGGATCTGGCCAACAAGTTTGCGAAATATGCGAGAGTATGTGCCGGATGATGGCAAATACCAGACCTAACCCTGACCTAACCGGTGTTATCCACTAAAATATAGATCGAATCCAGGATTACTTCACTGTTTCAGTGGGGTACCACACTACTACCTGATCCAACCCAGAAAACGCCAAGGATCTGTCCAACAAGTATGCGATAATGCGAAAGTATGAGCCAGATGATGGCAAATACCAGACCTAACCCTGACCTAACCGGTGTTATCTTCTAAAATATAGATTGTATCCAGGTTTAACTCACTGTTGCAGTGTGGAACCACGTTACTACGTGATCCAAACCAGAAAACGCCCAGGATCTGGCCAACAAGTATGCGAATTATGCGAAAGTATGAGCCTGATGATGGCAAATACCAGACCTATCACAAACGTAACCGGTGTTACCCTCTAATATATAGATCGTATTCAGGATTAACTCACTGTTTCAGTGTGGTACCACACTACTACCTGTTCCAACCCAGAAAACGCCCAGGATCAGGCCAACAAGTATGCGAAAATTGCGAAAGTATGACGCAGATGATGGCAAATACTAGACCTAACCCTGACCTAACAGGTGTTATCCTCTAAAATATAGATTGTATCCAGGATTAACTCACTGTTGCAGTGTGGAACCACATTACTACGTGATCCAACCCAGAAAACGCCCAGGATCTGGCCAGCAAGTATGCGAGAAATGCGAAAGTATGTGCCAGATGATGGCAAATACCAGACCTAACCCTGACCTAACCGGTGTTATCCTCCACAATATAGATTGTATCCTATATAAACTCACTGTTTCAGTGTGGTACCACATTACCGCGTGATCCAAACCAGAAAACGCCCAGGATCAGGCCAAAAAGTATGCGAGAAATGCGAAAGAATGGGCCAGATGATGGCCAATACCAGACCTAACCCAAACCTAACCGGTGTTACCCTCTAATATATAGATCGAATTCAGGATTACTTCACTGTTTCAGTGGGGTACCACACTACTACCTGATCCAACCCAGAAAACGCCCAGGATCTGACTAACGAGTATGCGAAGAATGCGAAAGTATGAGCCAGATGATGGCAAATATCAGACCTAACCCAAACCTAACCGGTGTTATCCTCTAAAATATAGATCGAATCCAGGATTACTTCACTGTTTCAGTGCGGTACCACACTACTACCTGATCCAACCCAGAAAACGCCAAGGATCTGTCCAACAAGTATGCGAAAAATGCGAAAGTATGAGCCAGATGATGGCAAATACAAGACCTAACGCTGACCTAACCGGTGTTATCCTCTAAAATATAGATTGTATCCAGGTTTAACTCACTGTTGCAGTGTGGAACCACATTACTACGTGATCCAAACCAGAAAACGCCCAGGATCTGTCCAACAAGTATGCGAAAAATGCGAAAGCATGAGTCAGATGATGGCAAATACCAGATCTAACCCTGACCTAACCGGTGTTCTCCTCTAAAATATTGATTGCATCCAGGTTTAACTCACCATTGCAGTGTGGTTCCACAATACTACGTGATCCAAACCAGAAAACGCCCAGAATCTGGCCAATAAGTATGCGAAAAATGTGAAAGTATGAGCCAGATGATGGCAAATACCAGACCTAACGCTGACCTAACCGGTGTTATCCTCTAAAATATAGATTGTATCCAGGTTTAACTCACTGTTGCAGTGTGGAACCACATTACTACGTGATCCAAACCAGAAAACGCCCAGGATCTGTCCAACAAGTATGCGAAAAATGCGAAAGCATGAGTCAGATGATGGCAAATACCAGATCTAACCCTGACCTAGCCCGTGTTATCCTCTAAAATATAGATTGAATCCTAGATAAACTCACTGTTTCAGTGTCGTACCACATTACCGCGTGATCCAAACCAGAAAACGCCCAGGATCTGGCCAAAAAGTATGCGAAAAATTCGAAAGTATGAGCCAGATGATGGCAAATACCAGACCTAACGCTGACCTAACCGGTGTTATCCTCTAAAATATAGATTGAATCCAGGTTTGGCACACTGTTGCAGTGTGGCACCACATTACTATGTGGTCCAAGCCAGAAAACGCCCAGGATCTAGCCAACAAGTATGCGAAAAATGCGAAAGTGTGAGCCAGATGATGGCAAATGCCAGACCTAACCCAAACCTAACCGGTGTTACCCTCTAATACATAGATCGAATCCAGGATTACTTCACTGTTTCAGTGCGGTACCACACTACTACCTGATCCAACCCAGAAAACGCCAAGGATCTGTCCAACAAGTATGCGAAAAATACGAAAGTATGAGCCAGATGATGGCAAATACCAGACCTAACCCTGACCTAGCCGAAGTTATCCTCTAAAATATAGATTGTATTCAGGTTTAACTCACTGATGCAGCGTGGAACCACATTACTGCGTGGTCCAAACCAGAAAACGCCCAGGATCAGGCCAAAAAGTATGCGAGAAATGCGAAAGAATGGGCCAGATGATGGCCAATACCAGACCTAACCCAAACCTAACCGGTGTTACCCTCTAATATATAGATCGAATTCAGGATTACTTCACTGTTTCAGTGCGGTACCACACTACTACCTGATCCAACCCAGAAAACGCCAAGGATCTGTCCAACAAGTATGCGAAAAATGCGAAAGTATGAGCCAGATGATTGCAAATACCAGACCTAACCCTGACCTAACCGGTGTTATCCTCTAAAATATAGATCGAATCCAGGATTACTTTACTGTTTCAGTGGGCTACCACACTACTACCTGATCCAACCCAGAAAACGGCCAGGATCTGACCAACAAGTATGCGAAAAATGCGAAAGTATGAGCCAGATGATGGCAAATACCAGACCTAACTCTGACCTAGCCGAAGTTATCCTCTAAAATATAGATTGTATACAGGTTTAACTCACTGATGCAGCGTGGAACCACATTACTGCGTGATCCAAACCAGAAAACGCCCAGGATCTGGCCAATAAGTATGCGAAAAATGCGAAACTATAAGCCAGATGATGGCAAATAACAGACCTAACCCTGACCTAACCGGTGATATCCTCTAAAATAATGATTGTATCCTAGATAAACTCACTGTTTCAGTGTGGTACCACATTACCGCGTGATCCATACCAGAAAACGCCCAGGATCTGGTCAAAAAGTATGCGAAAAATGCGAAAGAATGAGCCAGATGAAGACAAATACCAGACCTAACCCTGACCTAACCAGTGTTATCCTCTAAAATATAGATTGTATCCAGGCTTAACTCACTGTTTCAGTGTGGCACCACAATACTACCAGATCCAAACCAGAAAACGCCCAGGATCTGGCCAAAAAGTATGCGAAAAATGCGAAAGCATGAGCCAGATGATGGCAAATACCAGACCTAACCCTAACCTAACCGGTGTTACCCTCTAATATATAGATCGAATTCAGGATTACCTTACTGTTTCAGTGCGGTACCACACTACTACCTGATCCAACCCAGAAAACGCCAAGGATCTGTCCAACAAGTATGCGAAAAATGCGAAAGTATGAGCCAGATGATGGCAAATACCAGACCTAACTCTGACCTAACCGGTGTTATCTTCTAAAATATAGATTGTATCCAGGTTTATCTCACTCTTGCAGTGTGGAACCACATTACTACGTGATCCAAACCAGAAAACGCCCAGGATCTGGCCAAGAAGTATGCGAAAAATGCGAAAGTATGAGCCAGATGATTGCAAATACCAGACCTAACCCTGACCTAACCGGTGTTATCCTATAAAATATAGATCGAATCCAGGATTACTTCACTGTTTCAGTGGGGTACCACACTACTACCTGATCCAACCCAGAAAACGCCCAGGATCTGACCAACAAGTATGCGAAAAATGCGAAAGTATGAGCCAGATGATGGCAAATACCAGACCTAACCCTGACCTAACCGGTGTTATCCTCTAAAATATAGATCGTATCCAGGTTTTACTCACTGTTGCAGTGTGGAACCACATTACTACGTGATCCAAACCAGAGAACGCCCAGGATCTGGCCAACAAGTATGCGAAAAATGCGAAAGTATGAGCCAGATGATTGCAAATACCAGACCTAACCCTGACCAAACCGGTGTTATCCTCTAAAATATAGATCGAATCCAGGATTACTTCACTGTTTCAGTGGGCTACCACACTACTACCTGATCCAACCCAGAAAACGCCCAGGATCTGACCAACAAGTATGCGAAAAATGAGAAAGTATGAGCCAGATGATGGCAAATACCAGACCTAACCCTGACCTAGCCGAAGTTATCCTCTAAAATATAGATTGTATTCAGGTTTTACTCACTGATGCAGCGTGGAACCACATTACTGCGTGGTCCAAACCAGAAAACGCCCAGGATGTGGCCAATAAGTATGCGAAAAATGCGAAACTATAAGCCAGATGATGGCAAATAACAGACCTAACCCTGACCTAACCGGTGATATCCTCTAAAATATAGATTGTATCCTAGATAAACTCACTGTTTCAGTCTGGTACCACATTACCGCGTGATCCATACCAGAAAACGCCCAGGATCTGGTCAAAAAGTATGCGAAAAATGCGAAAGAATGAGCCAGATGAAGACAAATACCAGACCTAACCCTGACCTAACCAGTGTTATCCTCTAAAATATAGATTGTATCCAGGCTTAACTCACTGTTTCAGTGTGGCACCACACTACTACCTGATCCAAACCAGAAAACGCCCAGGATCTGGCCAATAAGTATGCGAAAAATGTGAAAGTATGAGCCAGATGATGGCAAATACCAGACCTAACGCTGACCTAACCGGTGTTATCCTCTAAAATATAGATTGTATCCAGGTTTAACTCACTGTTGCAGTGTGGAATCACATTACTACGTGATCCAAACCAGAAAACGCCCAGGATCTGTCCAACAAGTATGCGAAAAATGCGAAAGCATGAGTCAGATGATGGCAAATACCAGATCTAACCCTGACCTAGCCCGTGTTATCCTCTAAAATATAGATTGAATCCTAGATAAACTCACTGTTTCAGTGTCGTACCACATTACCGCGTGATCCAAACCAGAAAACGCCCAGGATCTGGCCAAAAAGTATGCGAAAAATTCGAAGGCATGAGCCAGATGATGGCAAATACCAGACCTTACCCTGACGTAGCCGGTGTTCTCCTCTAAAATATTGATTGCATCCAGGTTTAACTCACCATTGCAGTGTGGTGCCACAATACTACGTGATCCAAACCAGAAAACGCCCAGGATCTGGCCAATAAGTATGCGAAAAATGTGAAAGTATGGCCAGGTGATGGCAAATACCAGACCTAACCCTGACCTAACCGGTGTTATCCTCTAAAATATAGATTGAATCCAGGTTTGGCACACTGTTGCAGTGTGGCACCACATTACTATGTGATCCAAGCCAGAAAACGCCCAGGATCTAGCCAACAAGTATGCGAAAAATGCGAAAGTGTGAGCCAGATGATGGCAAATGCCAGACCTAACCCAAACCTAACCGGTGTTACCCTCTAATATATAGGTCGAATCCAGGATTAACTGACTCTTTCAGTGTGGTACCACATTACTACGTGATCCAAACCAGAAAACGCCCAGGATCTGGCCAACAAGTATGCGAAAGTCGAAAGTATGAGCCAGATGATGGCAAATACCAGACCTAACCCAAACCTAACCGGTGTTACCCTCTAATACATAGATCGAATCCAGGATTACTTCACTGTTTCAGTGCGGTACCACACTACTACCTGATCCAACCCAGAAAACGCCAAGGATCTGTCCAACAAGTATGCGAATAATGCGAAAGTATGAGCCAGATGATGGCAATTACCAGACCTAACCCTGACCTAACCGGTGTTATCCTCTAAAATATAGATTGAATCCAGGTTTAACTCACTGTCGCAGTGTGGAACCACATTACTACGTGATCCAAACCAGAAAACGCGCAGGATCTGGCCAACACGTATGCGAAATATGTGAAAGTATGAGCCTGATGATGGCAAATACCAGACCTAACCCTAACCTAACCGGTGTTACCCTCTAATATATAGATCGAATCCAGGATTACCTTACTGTTTCAGTGCGGTACCACACTACTACCTGATCCAACCCAGAAAACGCCAAGGATCTGTCCAACAAGTATGCGAAAAATGCGAAAGTATGAGCCAGATGATGGCAAATACCAGACCTAACTCTGACCTAGCCGAAGTTATCCTCTAAAATATAGATTGTATTCAGGTTTAACTCACTGATGCAGCGTGGAACCACATTACTGCGTGGTCCAAACCAGAAAACGCCCAGGATCTGGCCAACAAGTTTGCGAAATATGCGAGAGTATGTGCCGGATGATGGCAAATACCAGACCTAACCCTGTCCTAACCGGTGTTATCCTCTAAAATATAGATTGAATCCAGGTTTAACTCACTGTTGCAGTGCGGAACCTCATTGCTACGTGATCCAAACCAGAAAATGCCCAGGATCTGGCCAACAAGTATGCGAAAAATGCGAAAGTATGAGCCAGATGATGGCAAATACCAGACCTAACCCTGACCTAACCGGTGTTATCCTCTAAAATATAGATTGAATCCAGGTTTAACTCACTGTTGCAGTGTAGTGCCTCATTGCTACGTGATCCAAACCAGAAATCGCCCAGGATCTGGCCAACAAGTATTCGAAATATGCGAAAGTATTAGCCGGATGATGGCAAATACCAGACCTAACTCTGACCTAGCCGAAGTTATCCTCTAAAATATAGATTGTATACAGGTTTAACTCACTGATGCAGCGTGGAACCACATTACTGCGTGGTCCAAACCAGAAAACGCCCAGGATCTGGCCAATAAGTATGCGAAAAATGCGAAACTATAAGCCAGATGATGGCAAATAACAGACCTAACCCTGACCTAACCGGTGATATCCTCTAAAATATAGATTGTATCCTAGATAAACTCACTGTTTCAGTGTGGTACCACATTACCGCGTGATCCATACCAGAAAACGCCCAGGATCTGGTCAAAAAGTATGCGAAAAATGCGAAAGAATGAGCCAGATGAAGACAAATACCAGACCTAACCCTGACCTAACCGGTGTTATCCTCTAAAATATAGATTGTATCCAGGATTACATCACTGTTTCAGTGGGGTACCACACTACTACGTGATCCAAACCAGAAAACGCCCAGGATCTGACTAACAAGTATGCGAAAAATTCGAAATTATGAGCCAGATGATGGCAAATACCAGACCTAACCCTGACCTAACTGGTGTTATCCTCTAAAATATAGATTGTATCCAGGTTTTACTCACTGTTGCAGTGTGGAACCACATTACTACGTGATCCAAACCAGAGAACGCCCAGGATCTGGCCAACAAGTATGCGAAAAATGCGAAAGTATGAGCCAGATGATTGCAAATACCAGACCTAACCCTGACCTAACCGGTGTTATCCTCTAAAATATAGATCGAATCCAGGATTACTTTACTGTTTCAGTGGGCTACCACACTACTACCTGATCCAACCCAGAAAACGGCCAGGATCTGACCAACAAGTATGCGAAAAATGCGAAAGTATGAGCCAGATGATGGCAAATACCAGACCTAACTCTGACCTAGCCGAAGTTATCCTCTAAAATATAGATTGTATACAGGTTTAACTCACTGATGCAGCGTGGAACCACATTACTGCGTGGTCCAAACCAGAAAACGCCCAGGATCTGGCCAATAAGTATGCGAAAAATGCGAAACTATAAGCCAGATGATGGCAAATAACAGACCTAACCCTGACCTAACCGGTGATATCCTCTAAAATATAGATTGTATCCTAGATAAACTCACTGTTTCAGTGTGGTACCACATTACCGCGTGATCCATACCAGAAAACGCCCAGGATCTGGTCAAAAAGTATGCGAAAAATGCGAAAGAATGAGCCAGATGAAGACAAATACCAGACCTAACCCTGACCTAACCAGTGTTATCCTCTAAAATATAGATTGTATCCAGGCTTAACTCACTGTTTCAGTGTGGCACCACAATACTACCTGATCCAAACCAGAAAACGCCCAGGATCTGGCCAAAAAGTATGCGAAAAATGCGAAAGCATGAGCCAGATGATGGCAAATACCAGACCTAACCCTAACCTAACCGGTGTTACCCTCTAATATATAGATCGAATCCAGGATTACCTTACTGTTTCAGTGCGGTACCACACTACTACCTGATCCAACCCAGAAAACGCCAAGGATCTGTCCAACAAGTATGCGAAAAATGCGAAAGTATGAGCCAGATGATGGCAAATACCAGACCTAACTCTGACCTAACCAGTGTTATCTTCTAAAATATAGATCGTATCCAGGTTTTACTCACTGTTGCAGTGTGGAACCACATTACTACGTGATCCAAACCAGAGAACGCACAGGATCTGGCCAACAAGTATGCGAAAAATGCGAAAGTATGAGCCAGATGATTGCAAATACCAGACCTAACCCTGACCAAACCGGTGTTATCCTCTAAAATATAGATCGAATCCAGGATTACTTCACTGTTTCAGTGGGGTACCACGCTACTACCTGATACAACCCAGAAAACGCCCAGTATCTGACCAACAAGTATGCGAAAAATGCGAAAGTATGATCCAGATGATGGCAAATACCAGACCTAA
This sequence comes from Colletes latitarsis, assembly GCF_051014445.1. Lineage (NCBI taxonomy): Eukaryota > Metazoa > Arthropoda > Insecta > Hymenoptera > Colletidae > Colletes > Colletes latitarsis. Next base: position 28,741,007 of record NC_135145.1, read on the forward strand.
CCCTGACCTAGCCGAAGTTATCCTCTAAAATATAGATTGTATTCAGGTTTAACTCACTGATGCAGCGTGGAACCACATTACTGCGTGGTCCAAACCAGAAAACGCCCAGGATCTGGCCAATAAGTATGCGAAAAATGCGAAACTATAAGCCAGATGATGGCAAATAACAGACCTAACCCTGACCTAACCGGTGATACCCTCTAAAATATAGATTGTATCCTAGATAAACTCACTGTTTCAGTGTGGTACCACATTACCGCGTGATCCATACCAGAAAACGCCCAGGATCTGGTCAAAAAGTATGCGAAAAATGCGAAAGAATGAGCCAGATGAAGACAAATACCAGACCTAACCCTGACCTAACCAGTGTTATCCTCTAAAATATAGATTGTATCCAGGCTTAACTCACTGTTTCAGTGTGGCACCACGCTACTACCTGATCCAAACCAGAAAACGCCCAGGATCTGGCCAAAAAGTATGCGAAAAATGCGAAAGCATGAGCCAGAAGATGGCAAATACCAGACCTAACCCTAACCTAACCGGTGTTACCCTCTAATATATAGATCGAATCCAGGATTACCTTACTGTTTCAGTGCGGTACCACACTACTACCTGATCCAACCCAGAAAACGCCAAGGATCTGTCCAACAAGTATGCGAAAAATGCGAAAGTATGAGCCAGATGATGGCAAATACCAGACCTAACCCTGACCTAGCCGGTGTTATCCTCTAAAATATAGATTGTATTCAGGTTTAACTCACTGATGCAGCGTGGAACCACATTACTACGTGGTCCAAACCAGAAAACGCCCAGGATCTGGCCAACAAGTATGCGAAAAATTCGAAATTATGAGCCAGATGATGGCAAATACTAACCTAACCCTGACCTAACCGGTGTTATCCTCTAAAATATAGATTGTATCCAGGTTTAACCCACTGTTGCAGTGTGGAACCACATTACTACGTGATCCAAACCAGAAAACGCCCAGGATCTGGCCGACAAGTATGCGAAAAATGCGAAAATATAAGCCAGATGATGGCAAATAACAGACCTAACCCTGACCTAACCGGTGCTATCCTCTAAAATATAGATTGTATCCTAGATAAACTCACTGTTTCTGTGTGGTACCACATTGCCGCGTGATCCATACCAGAAAACGCCCAGGATCTGGTCAAAAAGTATGCGAAAAATGCGAAAGAATGAGCCAGATGAAGACAAATACCAGACCTAACCCTGACCTAACCGGTGTTATCCTCTAAAATATAGATTGAATCCAGGTTTAACTCACTGTTGCAGTGTGGAACCACATTACTACGTGATCCAAACCAGAAAACGCCCAGGATCTGGCCAAGAAGTATGCGAAAAATGCGAAAGTATGAGCCAGATGAAGACAAATACCAGACCTAACCCTAACCTAACCGGTGTTACCCTCTAATATATAGATCGAATCCAGGATTACTTCACTGTTTCAGTGGGGTACCACACTACTACCTGATACAACCCAGAAAACGCCCAGGATCTGACCAACAAGTATGCGAAAAATGCGAAAGTATGAGCCAGATGATGGCAAATACCAGACCTAACCCTGACCTAGCCGGTGTTATCCTCTAAAATATAGATTGTATTCAGGTTTAACTCACTGATGCAGCGTGGAACCACATTACTGCGTGGTCCAAACCAGAAAACGCCCAGGATCTGGCCAATAAGTATGCGAAAAATGCGAAAATATAAGCCAGATGATGGCAAATAACAGACCTAACCCTGACCTAACCGGTGTTATCCTCTAAAATATAGGTTGTATCCTAGATAAACTCACTGTTTCTGTGTGGTACCACATTGCCGCGTGATCCATACCAGAAAACGCCCAGGATCTGGTCAAAAAGTATGCGAAAAATGCGGAAGAATGAGCCAGATGAAGACAAATACCAGACCTAACCCTGACCTAACCAGTGTTATCCTCTAAAATATAGATTGTATTCAGGTTTAACTCACTGATGCATCGTGGAACCACATTACTGCGTGGTCCAAACCAGAAAACGCCCAGGATCTGGCCAATAAGTATGCGAAAAATGCAAAACTATAAGCCAGATGATGGCAAATACCAGACCTAACCCTGACCTAACCGGTGTTATCCTCTAAAATATAGATTGAATCCAGGTTTAACTCACTGTTGCAGTGTGGAACCACATTACTACGTGATCCAAACCAGAAAACGCCCAGGATCTGGCCAAGAAGTATGCGAAAAATGCGAAAGTATGAGCCAGATGATGGCAAATACCAGACCTAACCCTGACCTAGTCGGTGTTCTCCTTTAAAATATAGATTGAATCCAGGTTTAACTCACTGTTGCAGTGCGGTGCCACATCACTACGTGATCCATCCCAGAAAACGGCCAGGATCTGGCCAACAAGTATGCCAAATATGCGAAAGTATAAGCCAGATGATGGCAAATACCAGACCTAACCCGAACCTAACCGGTGTTACCCTCTAATATATAGATCGAATCCAGGGTTAACTCACTGTTTCAGTGTGGTACCACATTGCTACCTGATCCAACCCAGAAAGCGCCAAGGATCTGGCCAACAAGTATGCGAAAAATGCGAAAGTATGAGCCAGATGATGGCAAATACCAGACCTAACCCTGACCTAACCGGTGTTATCCTCTAAAATATAGATTGTATCCAGGTTTAACTCACTGTTGTAATGTGGAACCACATTACTACGTGATCCAACTCAGAAAGCGCCCAGGATCTGGCCAATAAGTATGCGAAAAATGCGAAACTATGAGCCAGATGATGGCAAATACCAGAACTAACACTGACCTAGCCCGTGTTATCCTCTAAAATATAGATTGAATCCAGGTTTACCTCACTGTTGCAGTGTGGTGCCACATTACTACGTGAACCAAACCAGAAAGCGCCCAGGATCTGGCCAACAAGTATGCGAAATATGCGAAAGTATGAGCCGGATGATGGCAAATACCAGACCTAACCCTGTACTAACCGGTGTTATCCTCTAAAATATAGATTGAATCCAGGTTTAAATCACTGTTGCAGTGCGGAACCTCATTGCTACGTGATCCAAACCAGAAAATGCCCAGGATCTGGCCAACAAGTATGCGTAAAATGCGAAAGTATGAGCCAGATGATGGCAAATACCAGACCTAACCCTGACCTAACCGGTGTTATCCTCTAAAGTATAGATTGTATCCAGGTTTAACTCACTGTTGCAGTGTGGTGCCACATTACTACGTGATCCAACCCAGAAAACGGCCAGGATCTGGCCAACAAGTATGCGAAATATGCGAAAGTATGAGCCGGATGATGGCAAATACCAGACCTAACCCTGACCTAGTCGGTGTTCTCCTTTAAAATATAGATTGAATCCAGGTTTAACTCACTGTTGCAGTGTGGTGCCACATTACTACGTGATCCAACCCAGAAAACGGCCAGGATCTGGCCAACAAGTATGCGAAATATGCGAAAGTATAAGCCAGATGATGGCAAATACCAGACCTAACCCAAACCTAACCGGTGTTACCCTCTAATATATAGATCGAATCCAGGATTAACTCACTGTTTCAGTGTGGTACCACATTACTACCTGATCCAACCCAGAAAGCGCCTAGGATCTGGCCAACAAGTATGCGAAAAATGCGAAAGTATGAGCCAGATGATGGCAAATACCAGACCTAACCCTGACCTAACCGGTGTTATCCTCTAAAATATAGATTGAATCCAGGTTTAACTCACTGTTGCAGTGTGGAACCACATTACTACGTGATCCAAACCAGAAAACGCCCTGGTTCTGGCCAATAAGTAATCGAAAAATGCGAAACTATGAGCCAGATGATGGCAAATACCAGACCTAACACCGACCTAGTCGGTGTTATCCTCTAAAATATAGATTGAATCCAGGTTTAACTCACTGTTGCAGTGTGGCACCACATTACTACGTGATCCAACCCAGAAAACGCCCAGGATCTGGCCAACAAGTATGCGAAAAATGCGAAAGTATGAGCCAGATGATGGCCAATACCAGACCTAACCCTGACCTAACCGGTGTTATCCTCTAAAATATAGATCGTATCCAGGTTTAACTCACTGTTGCAATGTGGAACCACATTACTACGTGATCCAACTCAGAAAGCGCCCAGGATCTGGCCAATAAGTATGCGAAAAATGCGAAAGTATGAGCCAGATGATGGCAAATACCAGAACTAACATTGACCTAGCCAGTGTTATCCTGTAAAATATAGATTGAATCCAGGTTTACCTCACTGTTGCAGTGTGGTGCCACATTACTACGTGAACCAAACCAGAAAGCGCCCAGGATCTGGCCAACAAGTATGCGAAATATGCGATAGTATGAGCCGGATGATGGCAAATACCAGACCTAACCCTGACGTAGGCCGTGTTATCCTCTAAAATATAGATTGAATCCAGGTTTACCTCACTGTTACAGTGCGGAACCTCATTGCTACGTGATCCAAACTAGAAAACGCCAAGGATCTGTCCAACAAGTATGCGAAAAATGCGAAAGTATGAGCCAGATGATGGCAAATACCAGACCTAACTCTGACCTAACCGGTGTTATCTTCTGAAATATAGATTGTATCCAGGTTTATCTCACTCTTGCAGTGTGGAACCACATTACCGCGTAATCCAAACCAGAAAACGCCCAGGATCTGGCCAAAAAGTATGCGAAAAATGCGAAAGCATGAGCCAGATGATGGCAAATACCAGACCTAACCCAATCCTAACCGGTGTTACCCTCTAATATATAGATTGTATCCAGGTTTAACTCACTGTTGCAATGTGGAACCACATTACTACGTGATCCAACTCAGAAAGCGCCCAGGATCTGGCCGAAAAGTATGCGAAAAATGCGAAAGTATGAGCCAGATGATGACAAATACCAGACCTAACCCAAACCTAACCGGTGTTACCCTCTAATATATAGATCGAATCGAGGATTACCTCACTGTTTCAGTGCGGTACCACATTACTACGTGATCCAAACCAGAAAACGCCCAGGATCTGGCCAATAAGTAAGCGAAAAATGCGAAACTATGAGCCAGATGGTGGCAAATACCAGACCTAACACTGACCTAGTCGGTGTTCTCCTCTAAAATATAGATTGAATCCAGGGTTAACTCACTGTTGCAGTGTGGCACCACATTACTACGTGATCCAACTCAGAAAGCGCCCAGGATCTGGCCGAAAAGTATGCGAAAAATGCGAAAGTATGAGCCAGATGATGACAAATACCAGACCTAACCCAAACCTAACCGGTGGTACCCTCTAATATATAGATCGAATCGAGGATTACCTCACTGTTTCAGTGCGGTACCACATTACTACGTGATCCAAACCAGAAAACGCCCAGGATCTGGCCAATAAGTAAGCGAAAAATGCGAAACTATGAGCCAGATGGTGGCAAATACCAGACCTAACACTGACCTAGTCGGTGTTCTCCTCTAAAATATAGATTGAATCCAGGGTTAACTCACTGTTGCAGTGTGGCACCACATTACTACGTGATCCAACCCAGAAAACGGCCGGGATCTGGCCAACAAGTATGCGAAAAATGCGAAAGTATGAGCCAGATGATGGCAAATACCCGACCTAACCCTGACCTAACCGGTGTTATCCTCTAAAATATAGATTGAATCCAGGTTTAGCACACTGTTTCAGAGTGGTTCTACATTACTGCGTGATCCAAACCAGAAAACGCCCAGGATCTGGCCAATAAGTAAGCGAAAAATGCGAAACTATGAGCCAGGTGATGGCAAATACCAGACCTAACTCTGACCTAACCGGTGTTACCCTTTAAAATATAGATTGTATCCAGGTTTAACTCACTGTTGCAGTGTGGAACCACATTTCTACGAGACCCAAACCAGAAAACGCCCAGGATCTGGCCAATAGGTATGCGAAAAATGCGGAAGTATGAGCCAGATGATGGCAAATACCAGACCTAACCCTGACCTAACCGGTGTTACCCTCTAAAATATAGATCGAATCCAGGATTGCTTCACTGTTTCAGTGCGGTACCACACTACTACCTGATCCAACCCAGAAAACACCCAGGATCTGGCCAACAATTATGCGAAAAATGCGAAAGTATGTGCCAGATGATGGCAAATGCCAGACCTAACCCTGACCTAACCGGTGTTACCCTCTAATATATAGATCGAATCCAGGATTAACTCACAGTTTCAGTGTGGTACCACATTACTACGTTATCCAAACCAGAAAACGCCATGGATCTGGCCAACGAGTATGTAAAAAATGCGAAAGTATGAGGCAGACGATGGCAAATACCAGACCTAATCCTGACCTAGCCAGTGTTATCCTGTAAAATATAGATTGAATCCAGGTTTAACTCACTGTTGCAGTGTGGAACCACATTGCTACGTGATCCAAACCAGAAAATGCCCAGGATCTGGCCAACAAGTATGCGAAAAATGCGAAAGTATGAGCCAGATGATGGCAAATACCCGACCTAACCCTGACCTAACCGGTGTTATCCTCTAAAATATGGATTGAATCCAGTTTTATCTCACTGTTTCAGAGTGGTTCTACATTACTACGTGATCCAAACCAGAAAACGCCCAGGATCTGGCCTATAAGTATGCGAATAATGCGAAACTATGAGCCAGGTGATGGCAAATACCAGACCTAACCCTGACCTTGTCGGTGTTCTCCTTTAGAATATAGATTGAATCCAGGTTTAACTCACAGTTTCAGTGCGCTACCACAATACTCCGTGATCCAAACCAGAAAACGCCCAGGATCTGGCCAACTAGTATGCGAAAAATGCGAAAGTATAAGCCAGATGATGGCAAATACGAGATCTAACCCTGACCTAACCGGTGTTACCCTCTAAAATATAGATTGTATCCAGGTTTAACTCACTGTTGCAGTGTGGAACCACATTTCTACGTGACCCAAACCAGAAAACTCCCAGGATCTGGCCAATAGGTATGCGTATAATGCGAAACTATGAGCCAGATGATGGCAAATACAAGACCTATCCCTGACCTAGCCGGTGTCATCCCCTAAAATATAGATGAAATCCAGGTTCAACATACAGCTTCTGTGCGATACCACACTACTACCTGATCCAACCCAGAAAACGCCCAGGATGTGGCCAACAAGTATGCGAAAAATGCGAAAGTATGAAACAGATGATGGCAAATACCATACCTAACCCTGACCTAACCGGTGTTATCCTCTAAAATATAGATTGAATCCAGGTTTAACTCACTGTTGCAGTGTGGAACCACATTAGTACGTGATCCAAACCAGAAAACGCCCAGGATCTGGCCAACAAGTATGCGAAAAATGCGAAAGTATGAGCCAGATGTTGGCAAATGCCAGACCTAACCCAAACCTAACCGGTGTTACCCTCTAATATATAGGTCGAATCCAGGTTTAACTCACTGTTGCAGTGTGGAACCACATTGCTACGTGATCCAAACCAGAAAATGCCCAGGATCTGGCCAACAAGTATGCGAAAAATGCGAAAGTATGAGCCAGATGGTGGCAATTACCAGACCTAACCCTGACCTAACCGGTGTTATCCTCTAAAATATACATTGAATCCAGGTTTAACTCACAGTTTCAGTGCGCTACCACACTACTCCGTGAGCCAAACCGGAAAACGCCCGGGATCTGGCTAACAAGTATGCGAAAAATGCGAAAGTATGAGCCAGATGACGGCAAATACCAGACCTAACCCAAACCTAACCGGTGTTACACCCTAATATATAGATCGAATCCAGGATTGCTTCACTGTTTCAGTGCGGTACCACACTACTACCTGATCCAACCCAGAAAACACCCAGGATCTGGCCAACAAGTATGCGAAAAATGCGAAAGTATGAGCCAGATGGTGGCAATTACCAGACCTAACCCTGACCTAACCGGTGTTATCCTCTAAAATATACATTGAATCCAGGTTTAACTCACAGTTTCAGTGCGCTACCACACTGCTCCGTGATCCAAACCAGAAAACGCCCAGGATCTGGCCAACAAGTATGCGAAAAATGCGAAAGTATGAGCCAGATTGTGGCAATTACCAGACCTAACCCTGACTTAACCGGTGTTATCCTCTAAAATATAGATTGAATCCAGGTTTAACTCACAGTTTCAGTGCGCTACCACACTACTCCGTGATCCAAACCAGAAAACGCCCGGGATCTGGCAAACAAGTATGCGAAAAATGCGAAAGTATGAGCCAGATGGTGGCATTTACCAGACCTAACCCTGACCTAACCGGTGTTATCCTCTAAAATATAGATTGAATCCAGGTTTAACTCACTGTTGCAATGTGGAACCACATTACTCCGCGATCCAAACCAGAAAACGCCCAGGATGTGGCCAACAAGTATGCGAAAAATGCGAAAGTATCAGCCTGATGATGGCAAATACCAGAGCTAACCCTGACCTAACCCATGTTATCCTCTAAACTATAGATTGTATCCAGGTTTGGCACACTGTTGCAGCGTGGCACCACATTACTACGTGATCCAAACCAGAAAACGCCCAGGATCTGGCCAACAAGTATGCGAAAAATGCGAAAGTATGAGCCAGATGATGGCAAATACCAGACCTAACCCAAACCTAACCGGTGTTACCCTCTAATATATAGATCGAATACAGGATTACTTCACTGTTTCAGTGCGGTACCACACTACTACCTGATCCAACCCAGAAAACGCCCAGGATCTGGCCAACAAGTATGCGAAAAATGCGAAAGTATGAGCCAGATGATGGGAGATACCAGACCTTTTTTTTTTTTTTTTTTTTTTTTTTACGTGGGGAAATCCTCATGGACACCCCGAGGCCCTTAAGCAGGGGAGGGCCTCGGGGTAGTGCCGGACTCCTACCGGCTAAAACCCCACGGTGACCGTTCTCGGGCGCTGCGGCGGGGGACCGGGAACTCTAGTGAGACATCACGGAGTCCCCCGCCGGGCCTTGCCTGTCGAGGCTCATCCCGGGGGGAACGACAACGTGTCCCTCCCCCCATGATTTCTCCGCCGCAGACGCCAGGTCACCCGACGCCCGCGGCCCCGGGATTGCTTTCGGTGCTCGGGCCCCTAGCGCCCAGCACCTGCAGCCCCCACGGGCGGCCCGTCCGTCCCTCGGCCATCGACGTGGTGGCCGGAGGTGAAAGTTGACGGGCCGCCCACCTCTTGAGGAGCTATTGGAGGGGGCCAGGAGGAGAAGGTCGCCTTGCCCTTGCCCCTCTCCGAGCTCTTCCTCTCCGAGCGGGATGCGCGGCCCGCTCGCGCGCCCGCTCGGCGGCCTCCTTCTGTGACATGACTACCTCACAGAAGGAGGCCACCACTTGCCATGTCCTCTCGCTGGCCACCATCTTGCCAACTACTGTGGCCAGCGAGAGGTTCCTCCCTACTTCCTGTTGCAGGACACGGCGCTCATCTGCCCACGCTGGGCAGGCTGCCAGCGTGTGCTGCGCCGTGTCCTGAGTGTCCCCACAGTGGTGGCACACCGCCGTCGCCTCCTTCCCGATTCGACACAGGTACTCACCAAAGCAACCATGCCCGGTGAGCACCTGTGTCATCCTGTAGGACAGCCTACCCGGTTTGTCCTGCCACTCTTGCCAATGTGGCAGGACTGCACCAACGGACCGTTGTGTGGCCCCACCAGACTGAATGAGTTGGTGGAACCACATAAACAAAACGGTCCGTTGGGCATGGCGCCTCGTCGCTTCGACCGCTTGCCTCCTCTCCTCTGGCGGCCTCCCAGCCTCCTGAAGCTCCCTGGAATGCCGGAAAACCAATTGGTTCCTCCAGGCTAGGAGCTCCAGGGGCGGGAGGCACGCCAGGGTAGTCGCCGCCTCGTGGGAGATGGTGCGGTACCCTCTAACAACCCGGATTGCCAGCCGACGGTTGACGCGGCGCAGCACGGAGATGCTGCGCCGGCTGGCATCCAGTTGTGGGGCCCAGATTGGGGCCCCGTAGAGGGCAATTGAACGCACCACCTCCACATAGAGGAGGCGGACTCCAACATCAGGCCCCCCGATATTTGGAAGAAGGCGGCCTAACGCGGCAGCCGCCTTCTCCACACGGGGGGCCAAGCGGTCGAAATGCTCGACGAAGCGCCACCGGCTGTCGAGGATCAGGCCCAGGTATTTCATATGGGCCTTCACCTCAACGTAGGCTGTCCCAACTCGTATCCGCAGGCCGGCCGGCGGCACCCCACGGGGGCCAAGTTTTTGAAAATACATGGCCTCCGTTTTCTGGGGTGCCACCTCTAGGCCCAGCCTGCGAATTTCGGCGACGACGGTGTCCACCGCCACCTCTGCGGCGCGCGCTGTCCCTCTCCAGTCTGACCCGCTGACGAGCACCAGCGTGTCATCGGCATAACACGCCAGCGCCACGTCAGCGGGCAGAGGGGCCCGCAGTACCGAGTCGTACCCGATGTTCCATAGCAAGGGTCCTAGAACCGACCCCTGCGGAACACCGCGTACGACTCCCCGCCGCATGTGTACTCCATCCCGGCCGGTGCAACTGATCCACCTGTCGCTAAGGTAGGACCCGACTATCCTCTTCAGGTATGGGGGCACACGATGAAAGTCTAGCGCCCCCATAATCGTCTCCCAGGGTAGGGTGTTAAAGGCATTGACGATATCTATCGATATCGCCAGAACCACCCTATCCTGGGAGGTGGCCCCCTGAGAGAGGGACCGGACCAGCTGGACGGCATCGAGCGTGGAGCGTCCCTCTCTAAAGCCGAATTGGCAGGGGGCCAAGTCGGGTCCTACTGTGGACAGGTGGTTGGAGAGGCGGGCTGCCACTATGCGCTCAAAGAGCTTGCCCGCCTCATCCAACAAACACACCGGCCGGTACGCGGAGGGCGTACTTGCGGGCCTTCCCGCCTTCTGGAGAAGGACCAGCCGCGCCGCCTTCCAGGGTGAGGGAAATACCCCCCGGCGGAGGCAACCGCTGAGCAGCCTCCCGAACCGCGGGCTCAAGACGCCAAGAGCACAGGCCAACACCTGGCCGGGCACACCGTCGGGACCCGGAGCAACCCTCCGTGACCCCATCCGACGAACGACCCGGCCCATCTCCTCGGGGGTGACCTCCAGTTCCTGGGACCAGATGGAAGGGTCCCAGGGTTCTCGGGGAGGTGGTACCCCGACCCGGTTAGACCCCGGGAACAGGGTTGATACCACCTCCTCTAAAAACTGTAGGTCGAGAGTCTCTGTCAGCGGGGGCGCCCATGGACGAAGCTTGTCCATTACAAGCTTATACGGGCGCCCCCACGGATCCCTGTTCAGCTCCCCGAGGAGATCCTTCCATGCCTGTGCCTTGGCGTCTCGGATGGCGCGCTGGAGGATCCGCCGCTCCCTGGCGAACTCCTCGTATATGCGCGCCATCTGCTCCGCGGTCGGGCGTCGACGACGTGACCGTCGGGCGCGCGCACAACGAGCGTTGCACTGCTCGATGTGCGGCGACCACCAATACGCCGCGCCCTGTCTTCTGGGAGGCCTGGTCCGGGGCATGGAGGCGTCGCACACCTCCTTGAATGTGCCCCGAAACCACTCGGCCTCTTGCTCAACGTCGTTGACGGGTCCATCCTCTGACTGGGACCAGGCTGCCACCGTTGCGGCTGCCTCTGCCATCTCCCAACTCACCCTCTTGAGGGACCATCGCGGTTGGGCCACGGCATCCGCTGCACGCCTCCGGCCCAGGGGCTCCCTTCGTGCCGGGGTGGCCTTCACCGACATGGTGATGTAGAGGTGGTCACTAAGTGTGGCCACCTCTACGGCCACTCGCCACCCCGACACGAGTCGCAGGGCCGCAGGGGTTGCCCACGTCAAATCGATGACGGACGTTCCCTGCGGCCCTACGAAAGTGGCTTCGGAGCCCCGATTCACCAGCCGGAGGTCGTGCTCAGCCGCCCACCCCAATAGCGCCTCGCCACGGCGGTTGGTCCTGGGGTTGCCCCATGCAGCTGCATGAGCATTGAAATCACCCAGGACCAGTATCGGACGGGGTAGGCATCTCCTGATACAACCGCCCACCCCGTCCAGATATGCCGCATATGTGGCGAGGTCGCAGTTGGGCGACACGTAGCAGCCCACCACCGCGACTGTCCCCCATTGGACCGCCAGAAACCCCCTCCCCCGATGCAGGATGGTAACGGGAAGGGAGTCTGGCGGCCACGCCCAGACCATTGCTACCAGTCCGCACAGGCTCCTGACCCAATTGGGCTGGTCGGGAACCATGTACGGCTCGGCGGCGATGGCCAGGCCAACCCTTTGGGCCCGCAGGGCGTGAACAAACATGTCCTGTGCCCTGCGTGCCCTCGCCAAATTGGCCTGGAGGAGGGTGAACTCTAGGCCTTCACGACCTCCTCCAGGCCATTACCCACAGACGGAGAGGTGACCTGCCCCTTAGACTCCGCCGCCGGGAGGAGCCCATCCCCCCCGGCAGCTTCATCCACCTCCATTGCTGGGGGAGTAACTACTACCTCCCCTTGCTCGACTGCTGGGGGCATAGCCCCCAGTCCCAACTCCTTAACTGTGGTAGCGGGAGGCACATTAACGCCGTCTCCCACCTTACCGCCGGGCTGTTTCCGCCCCATGGCCCGTCCTACACGGTTCCGCCTGGGTGGGGGTGCACACCCCGGCCCACCCAGTCGATGCCCCGTGGGTCTCCCCGGTATATCCACGCACAGTGGACATACCGGAGACGCTGCTCCACACTGCTTGGCACGGTGGTCGGAGGAGCCGCATTTGTAGCAGCGGCCACTCCGATCCACCGTCGCGGTGCACCGCTGCCTGACGTGACCCGTTTCAAGGCAGCGGTAACACTGCAGGGGACGCGGCGCAAGGACCTCCACCTTGGCGGAGGTCCATCCCACCTTAACCCTGCCGACCGCAGCAATCTTGACGGCGGCTGTGATGGGGCACCTAACCCAGATAGTGCCCAGAGATGTGGGGGTCCGGCGTACCTCGCCTACCTGCACCCCCACCTCTGGGCACCCACCCAAGGCCGCAATGGCTACGCGGACTTCCGCCGGGGTGGCGGCATCATCTAGGCCGCTCACCCGCAACTCGGTCCGTTTCACCGGGCGGGCCACCTTGACCGCCATCCCGGTCAGGGCCTCCTTCAACTTAGCGGCCAAGGCATCCGCCTTAGCCTCCCCCTCTGGTCCGGGGATCTCGAGCAACAGCCCCCCCGTAATTGCCCGTTTCATCTTGACCTCAGAGATGCCAAGGTCCGCGAGCTTGATACTCGCCCGCGCCCTCGACATCGCCTCGGCCAATGTGGCAGACGAGCCCTCCTCGGCATCGATAGCAACAGCCGCCGTTTTTGGCGGACGGCCGGCCATCGGAAGTGCTTTTGCCTCCCGCACAGGTTGGGGAGGAGGACCACTATTGCCCGGCTGCTTCACAGGGGGTTTGTCCCGGACGTGTATCGGCCGGACCTGGGCAGCTTTCGCGGCGGGCTGGGCGGGCTTTTGACTGGCGCGCCCACGCTTCACCGCCTTCGCCCACGACTGCCCGGCCGCCCTCCCCGCCGAAACCGTAGCCGCCGGCAAAGTTAGGGAGGCAGATGATGGGAGGATGGCTGCCCGGGACTGGGGACTTCTCTGGGCTCCTTTCCCCCCCACACCCGCAACGGAGGAGGACGTGGCTGGATGGTTGGCCGCCAGCCTTAGTTTCCGCCTGGCCCTCTGCTCCCGTTTCTTCCTCGTCCTCCTGTTGGTGGCCGTTATTTCCCCCTCCATCCGGGGTTGCGCCGCCGTCTCCTGCCCTGCTTGGGGCGCAGCTGTCACCATGCGCGCCGGGTCCTTCGGCCTACCGACCCGCGGCCGCACCAGAGCAGCGGATGAGGCGGCCGGGCGAGCGAGGGAGCGAATAATCTCCTCCCGCATCGCTCGGAACCGTCCCTCCAACGCCGCCTCTACGCCCCTTACAAGGGCCTCAACATCTCCCGGGGAGGGAGTCACTGGTGACAAAGAAGGAGGAGCTCCAACACCCTCTCCCCCCTTTGCCATCACCTCCACCACATCACCCCTCCCCGTAATCCCTGCTGTGGGCGAGGAAGCCTCCTGTCCCGGATGCGCCATCAGGGTGGCCTCCGCAGCAAGGCTGGTCGAAGCGAGAGCGGCCACCGCTTCCGGCATTACTACCGGTTCGGGGAGATTGCCCGCTACCCGACCCCTAAGGGCGTCCAGCTCTCGCCGCGCCTCCCGCAGCTCCGCTTCGAGCTGTCGCTCCCGTGTCCTGCGGGTGGAAGCGACCGTCATCCTACTCTGCAATTCGGTCGCAGCTACCCGGATGAATTCCGCCGCAAACTTGAGGTCCCTCACCGACGTCCCCTTCAAGTTGGCCGACTTCTCCGCCACCTCGACCACCTTCTCCGCTTCATCGAGGATCTCCGTATAAAGAGCCTCGCCCTCCTTCTTCCCCATCTCAGCGCGAATTTTTTCGCCCAACACGTCCCTCTTTCTCTTCTTCCTCTGCCCTTCCCTTACCACGCGCCACTCCTCCGAAGAAGCCGCCGAGCTGGCACTACCCGGCTCTTCCGGGTCCGCCAGACGCTTCCCCCTAGAAGCTGCTCCACGAGCCCCTTCACTCCTCTCCACACGCTGCGAGGCAGCAGCGGCCGCGAGACGCGATCCCGCGCTGCCTCCCTCCGTACCCATGGTTGTTTTATTTTTTATTGATGCCATAACTACAGTGATCGATTTCCTCCGGTTCGCCCATCATGGGACCCCCACCGCAGTGGGGGTACTATCCCCGGGTAAAGAAAAACCTAATGAAGGATGCCGAAGCTGAGAAGCAGCTTGTCGGGTGGTCAACCCTATCGACACCAAAGTGACTCTACAGAAAAATGTTACGGGATAGGCCCGCGCCATAATTGATGCTAAAGGTTTTACGTCACCCCTATCGTGTGAGCGACGCCGGATCCGAGCCGACGTCAAACTCAAACCTCAGGCTAGACGGTGCGCCGATTTACCCTACGACGCTCCGGGTATGAGGAAATATTGACCGCATAATCCTCCACACCCGCGCCCGGTGAGTTCGCTTCAACCCCGCCATAGGCTCCAGTCAGTTGGTGAGTGAGCGGTTCTTCCACGTTTAACATGCGGTTTCACGGGGACTTATGCCATAGTTTCAGGACTTACACTTACCCCATATTACTCACGCAGAGGTCAGGTACTGACATCACTCACCAACCCCGGAGGGGGGCTACTACTCCCCCCTTGGTTAGTCTGACGGGAATATCCACGAGTCACCGGCCGCAGCCCATTCACACACACAACACATTCATACGGGTGTTTGGTCCGCGGGAGCTAGCGCTCCGACCTCCGAGATGCCATGTGCGGATGCGGTCACCAGCCCTCTCAGATTGCTGACCCCATCCCCGCATCCCATCCCAGCGGCTTCCCCTATCCGCCACCTGGGGACGCGCCACGTAGGGGTTCACCTCCCCTGCCGCCTGGACAACCAAACGGGTGCGTGGAGGAGATACCAGACCTAACCCTGACCTAACCGGTGTTATCCTC